>NW_007258949.1:2718-4038 GCF_000164805.1 Carlito syrichta | reverse complement strand
AGTTTTGGAATCCACATGGACAGGGAAATTCAGGGCATCTTGCTGAGAACGGAAAGGGATACTTGTTCTTGGAGTTCTCAATCGCCTAAATCTACAAAGCCTGTTGATAAGATTTAATCAGCAATCTGGGCTTCTAGGCCCCCAATTTTTAGTGTGTCTTTTGAAAAAGGACCAGGAATCTTGGGTTATAATTCCTCAAAAACTTTTTGGGTGTCTTCCTCTTGATATCCAAGCAACTGGAATTCTAGGTCACTAGGAAATATCTTGGCGTCTTGCTGAGAATGAAGCAGGAATTTCAGAAATGGGAGTCCTCATATACAGAACAGTGCACGACTTGTTGCTAAGGAAGAATAAAGAATCTTGGTTACACGAGGACTCCACCCCAAAAAGCTACAGACCGTCTTGCTATATGATAACCACCATTCAGGTTTTGGGAGTAGGAATCTGGAGAATGGGAGTCCTCATATACAGGAAACTGAACAGTCTATTGCTAAAGTAGAATAAGAAATCTGGTTTATATGTGTCCTCCAACCCAATAAAACTTCAGGTTTTCTTACTAAGGGCTAAACACGAATTTGGGTTTTTGAAGCATAAACTAGGGCAATGAAATGCTCATATACAGACAAATGCACTGACTTTTCCTAAGAAAGAATAAGAAATGTGGATGACATGTTTTCTGAATCTCCAAAAAAATACACGGCGTCTTCCTAAGCTCTAAAAAAGAATCAAACTTTCGACGCATGTATCTGTGAACAGTACTCATATACTGGTAACAGCACGGCTGTAGCTAAAAATAAGGAATCAGGTTTATATGAGTCCTCAGTCTTGAAAATCTACAGGGCACCTTGCTGACGGCTAAAGAAGAATCAGGGATTCGAGGCATGTATGTGGGTAATAGCAATCCTCATATACAGGAAACTCTATGGCCTCTTGCTAATAAAAGAGAAGAAATCTGATTTCCACGGTTCCTTTATAAAAAATCTACATGACTTCTTACTAAGGCCTAAACAAGAATAAGGGTTTTTAAACAGGGATCAATGGAAAGAGAGTCCTCACATACAGGACACTGCATGACTTCCAACTAAGTACCAAAAAAGAATCATTGTTGTACACGCCCTCAGTCCCAAAAATTCCGAGATTGTCTGCTATGGGGCAAACTAGAAACAAATCTTGGAGGTCCACAAATGTTTCCGAGCAGTTTAGCATTCGGATATTATGAATCAGTCATTTCAGGACTCCAGCAACATTCCGGTCCTCTTAAAGTTGTAAATGGTATTGGGCACTCCAAGTCCGTTAGGTTCCTCAGAACAACTATGGCCA
>NW_007258949.1:1031-2240 GCF_000164805.1 Carlito syrichta | reverse complement strand
CAATCAGGGCATCTTACTGAGAATTAAAAGGAAATCCCGTTCTAGGAGTTCTCATTTTCTGGAATCTACATTGCCTCTTGATAAGGTTTAATCAGCAATCTGGGCTTCTGGGTCCCTATATTATCAGAGCTACTTGCTCCGTAGATACGCTAAATCTGTCATTACAGATCCTCAGGATCTTTCTGGTCCTCTTGTTAGTTGTAATCAAGGATTTTCCCCTAGAAATCCTTTTATTTCCTGGGACAATCTACGACCATAATCATATTCCCCTGATTCAACAGGTATATTGGTACAAAATTCCTCGATTCAGGTGACCTCAAAGTACAGAAGATTCTTGTGGGTGTGCAAGTAGGAATTGGGATTTTGGGTTTGAAATTTTCCACATTTTGGGGATGCCTTGTGAAGGGGAACCAGGAATCTTGGATTCCAGTTCCCAAAGAACATAATGGACTTCTTTCTCTTGATATGCAAAAAACTGGAATTCTCGGTCACCAGGAACTGCCTCGGCATCCTGCAGAGTGAAGCAGGAAACTGGATAATGGTGGTCGTAATATACAGGAAACTACTCGGAATATTGATAAGGAAGTATAAGGAACCTTCCTTATATGAGTCCTCAATCCCAAAAACTACAGGCTGTCTTCCTAAGAGGTAATCACGAATCAAGTTTTTGAAGTAGGAATCTGGGTAATGGTAGTCCTCACATAAAGGAAACATCACTGCCTATTGCTAAGTAAGAATAAGGAATCTGTGACTTTCGGGTCCTCAATCCCAAAAATCTACAGAGCATCTTGGAAAGTTCTAAAAAAAATTAGAGTTTCGAAGCAGGATATATCTAATGACAGTCCTAATATACAGCAATATACACAGGCACTTGCCAAGGAAGAGAAAGAATCGGGGTTACAGCAGTCCTCAGTCCTTAAAAGCAACAGGCTATCTGCTCTGGGCTAAACAGGAATCAGGGTTTAGAAGCTGGACCATAGGTAATAGCAGTCCTCATATGCAGAATCTACAAGATCTCTAGCAAAGGAGAGCTAAGAAAACCCTTTTACACGGTTCCTCCGTCACAATATCTCCATGACAACATGCTAATGGCAAAACATGGATCAAGATTTATAAACAAGGTTCTGGGGAAAGGGAGTCCTAATATACAGAACATTAAATGGCCCCTCGGTAAGGAAGAATAAGGAATCTGAGATACACTAGTCCACA
>NW_007258949.1:0-882 GCF_000164805.1 Carlito syrichta | reverse complement strand
CATTTTTGTACACAGAGTTTTGGAATCCCCATGGACAGGGAAATTCAGGGCATCTTGCTGTGAACCGAAAGGGATTCCAGTTCTTGGAGTTCTCAATCGCCTAAACCTACAAAGTCTCTTGATATGGTTTAATCAGCAATCTTGGCTTTTATGTCACCACATTTTTAGTGTGTCTTTTGAAAAGGGACCAGGAATCTTGGGTTCCAATTACTCAAGGACTATATGGGTGTCTTTCTCTTGATATCCAAGCAACGGGAATTCTAGGTCACCAGGAAATATCTTGGCGTCTTGCTGTGAATGAAACAGGAATTTCAGTAATGGGAGTCCTCATATACAGAACACTGCACGACCTGTTGCTATGGAAGAATAATGAATCTCGGTTACAGGAGGCCTCCATCCCAAAAAGCAACACACCGTCTTGCTAAGAAATAACCACCATTCAGGTTTTGGGAGTAGGAAACTGCCTAATGGGAGTCCTCATATACAGGAAACTGCACTGTCTATTGCTAAAGGAGAATAAGGAATCTGGTTTACACTTGTCCTCCTTCCCAATAAAACTTCAGGGTTTCTTGCTAAGGGCTAAACACGACTTTAGGTTTTTGAAGCATAAACTAGGGAAAAGAAATTCTCATATACAGACAAATGCACTGACGTTTCCTAAGAAAGAATAAGGAATGTGGGTGATATGTTTTCTCAATCTCCAAAAAAATATACGGCGTCTTCCTAAGACCTAAACAAGAATCAAGCTTTCAACGCATGTATCTGTGACCAGGAGTACTCATATACAGGTACATGCACGGCTGTTGCTAAAAATAAGGAATCTGGTTTATACGAGTCCTCAGTCCTCTAAATGTATAGGGAATCTTGCTGACGGCTAAAGAA
>NW_007258948.1:2038-2869 GCF_000164805.1 Carlito syrichta | reverse complement strand
TAACTCAAGCTGTAGTACCTTTGACAGCAACCACATAAAAAAAAATAATCCCAAGTGAACACAGCCCCATTGAGCCTAGTTAACCCACAGAAGTATAAGAGATAAGTTGCTGTTTCAAGTCACTAACTTTGGGAACTTTCTGTTATATAGCAGTAGACAGAATATAGAAACATAGAATTGTGTCCCATACATTGAGTTTTGTTTTTCAAGGAAAATCTTTCAAAATATTGAGCAATGGGAAGACTGATAAGAAAAGGTTTGCAACCTGTATCTTTGCAACCTGTATATGTCCTTCATATATACTAGAGCTCATAGATACTTTTTTTTTGAGTTGGAATCTCACTTCGTTGCCTAGGCTGGAGTTCTTTGGCACACTCACAGTCAACCCAACATCGACCTGCTGGACGCCAGTGATCCTTCTGCCTCAGCCTTCCAAGTAGATGAAACTACAGTCTCGTGCTACCATGCCGGGCTCTTTTTTGATTTATTATAGATATGAGGTCTCACCAAGTTGCCCAGTCTGGTCTTGAACCCACGGGCTCAGGCAATCCACTTGCTACAGCCTCCCAAAGTGGTGGGATTACAGGCTGAGCCAACGAACCCAACAGAGTTCAAAGATTCTAAGACACCACCAACTGTAAAATGCTGTATTCTTTTATACGACATAGAGAAAGAAAATCATGCCTTAATCTATGATGCTTTTCTAATTTCTTACAAATAAGAATTGTATTTTATACTTGAAGAAAGTATTTTATACTGATTGTAATATAAAATGTTCAGTATATATTACTGGGCTGATGTAAAACTCCGTAGTGTTGTTCTGCTTGTCCA
>NW_007258948.1:0-439 GCF_000164805.1 Carlito syrichta | reverse complement strand
AAGTACACACTCATAAGCAGACCCTTAACATTTATCATAATACTATAAAAAAGGGATAGTTAGTAGTGTGATACTGCCAAAGGAGGGAGGGTATGGTGCACAAACATCAACAAGGGAAGCTAATCTTAAACCAGGCGAAGTGGGGACCAAGAGGAGGCACAAACTTTACCTGTACAATGACTACTTATGTACCTAACCCTAAATCGTACTCCCATATCTTAAAAAAAAATAAAACTAATAAGGCATAGTATAGTACTACATTTGTATATTTTACATATACAAATAATATATCAAAACACATAAATATGTACATATATAAAATATACAAATACTGTATACGCAGATATGCATCTATATACATACATGTTATATATATACCTGTAATATATATATTAATACATATCCACATATTAAGAACTATTTTTGCTGATTTCAGACT
>NW_007258947.1:188852-193573 GCF_000164805.1 Carlito syrichta | reverse complement strand
CCATTATATGAGTGAGAACATGTGAAACTCGGATCGTTGTTTCTGTGAGAGGTCACTCAGTATACAGACTCTAGTTCCATTCAGGTTGCTGCGAAATTCATGACTTTGTCTTTTTTATGGCTGCGTAGTATTCCATTGTGTATATGTACTTCATTTTTTTAATCCAGCCCTCTTTTAATGGGCAGCATGGTTGTTTCCAGGTTCTTGCTATTGTGAACAATGCTGCGATAAACATACGTGTGCAGGTATCTTTTTTATAGAGCGATTTGAGGTCTTCAGGGTATATTCCCAGTAGGGGGATTGCAGGGTAAAAAGGAAGGTCGATTTTTAGAGCTTTTAGGAATCGCCACACTGCTTTCCACAGAGGTTGCACTAGTTTACACTCCCACAACAGTGTAGAAGTGTTCCCTTTTCACCACACACTCTCCAGCAGCTGTTATTTTTTGAGTTGCTGATAATTGCCATTCTGACTAGAGTTAGGTGGTATCTCAGTGTGGTTTTGATTTGCATCTCCCTGATGCTTAGTGAGGTTGAACATTTCTTCATGTGTTTGTTGGCTGCTCGGATGTCTTCCTTTGTGAAGTGTCTGTTTATATCTTTTGCCCATTTGATAATGGGGTTGTTTGTTTTTTTCTTTTCAGCATGTTTTAGTTCCTTGTAGATCCAGGATGTTAAGCCTTTGTCAGATCTGGTGTTGGCAAATACTTTTTCCCAATCTGTAGGCTGTCTCCCTGCTCTCTTGACGGTTTCTTTGGCCTTGCAGAAGCTTGTCAGTTTAATAAGGTCCCACTTGTCTATCTTCTCTCTTATGAGCTGTGGGTTTTGGGTTTTGTTCAGGAATTGGATGCCAGTTCCGATTTCCATGAGGGTATTTCCTTCATTTTCTAAGGTTCCTATGGTTTGAGGTTTTACATTTAGGTCTCTGATCCATTTGGAATTAACCTTTGTGCATGGGGATAGATAGGGGTCCTGTTTCAATCTTTTGCATGTGGTCAGTCAGTTTTCCCAGCACCATTTACTGAATAGGTTCTTCTCTCCCCAGTGGTAGGTGGTGGAGGCTTTGTCAAAAATGAATTGGTTGACAAATTGAGGTTTTTGCTTCTGGAATCTCAATTGTATTCCATTGATCTATATGCCTGTTCCTATACCAATACCAAGCTGTTTTGATGACTGTAGCTTTATAGTAAGTTTGAAGTCTGGTAATCTGATACCACCTGCTTTGTTTTTTTGCTGAGGATTGTTCTGGCTATTCTTGGACATTTGTGCTTCCATATGAATTCCTGTGTTGTTTTTTCCAGGTCTGAGAAGAATGTTGCTGGTAATTTGATGGGTATTGCATTGAATTTAGATTGCCTTAGGTAAGATGATCATCTTCCAATGTTGATTATTCCAATCCATGAGCATGGGATATTTTTCCACTTGTTTGTGTCATCTTTGATTTCTTTGAGCAGTGTTTTGTAATTTTCATTGTAAAGGTCTTTCACATCTCTGGTTAGGAAGATGCCAAGGTATTTCATTTTTTGTGTCGCTATTGTGAATGGAATTGTGTTTTTTATTTGGGTTTCTGTTTGTTTATTATTGGTGTAGAGAATTGCGATTGTCTTTTGTACATTTATTTTGTATCCTGAGACTTTGCCAAAGGCCTTTATCAATGTAAGGAGGTTTTGACAGATTCTCTTGGGTTTTCGAGGTACACAATCATATCATCTGCAAAGAGAGATAACTTGACTTCCTCTTTTCCTATTTGGATACCCCTGATTGCCTCCTCTTCTCTGATTGCTCTGGCCAGGACTTCCAATACTATGTTGAACAGGAGGGGTGAGAGTGGGCATCCTTGTCTAGTTCCAGTTTTCAGGGGAATTGGTTCCAATTTTTGTCCATTTAGGAGTATGCTGGCTGTGGGTTTCTCGTAGATGGCTTTTACTGTTTTGAGGTATGTTCCTCGTATGCCTAGATGTTCAAGGATTTTTATCAAGAAGCGTGCTGGATTTTATCAAAAGCTTTTTCTGCATCTAATGATATGATCATGTGGATTTTGTTTTGACATCTGTTGATGTATTTAATTACATTTATGGTGTTACAAATGTTGAACCAGACTTGCATCCCAGGAATAAAGCCTACTTGGTCATGGTGGATGATTTTTGAGATGTATTGCTGAATCTGGTTTGCTAGGATCTTGTTGAGAATTTTAGCATCTATGTTCATCAAAGATATTGGCCTGTAGTTCTCTTTCTTTATTGGATCTTTACCTGGCTTGGGTATCAATGTGATGTTGGCTTCATAAAATGATTTGGGGAGAGTTCCATCATTTTCAATTGCCTGGAATACCTTCAGTAGGATTGGTATCAGCTCCTCCTTAAATGTCTTGTAGAATTCTTCTGGAAAGCCATCTGGACCAGGGCTTTTTTTGGTAGGATGTTTTCTTATTACGTAGTCGATTTCCTTGATTGTTATTGGTCTATTTAGGGTCTTAATTTCTTCTTGTTCCAACCTAGGTAGGTTGTGTGATGTCAGAAAGTCCTCCATTTCCTTAAGGTTTTCAAGTTTGTTTCCATACAAGTGTACGTAGTAGTCTCTAATGATTTTTTGTATTTCTTCAGGGTCAGATGCGACTTCATCTTTTGTGTTTCTGATTGTGCTTATTTGGTTTTTTTCTCGTTTTTCTTGGTCAGTCTAGCTAGGGGACCATCAATCTTGTTTATCCTTTCGAAGGACCAGCTTTTTGTTTCATTGATTTTTTGTATTATCTTTTTGTCTTCTATGTCCTGGATTTGGGATTTTATTTTGGTGATCTGGATTCTTCTGCTGAAATGAGGGTTTTTGTGGTCTTGCTTTTCCAGCTTCTTTAGGTGGCTTGTTAGGTTGTGAATTTGTGTTCCTTCCATTTTCTTCATGTGTGTTTGTAGGGATATAAATTCCCCTCTTACTACAGCTTTCAGGGCATCACAGAGATTCTAGTAAGATGTTTCTTCATTTTCATTTGTGTCCAGGTATCTTAAAGATCCCTGTTTTGATTTCATCATTGACCCAGGAGTTGTTTAGCATCATGCTGTTTAGTGTCCATGTCTTTGTGGGTTTTGGGGGGACTTTGTTGGTGTCAATGTTTATTTTTATTCCACTGTGCTTCGAGAAGGTGTTTGGTAGAATTTCAGTCCTTTTAAATTTGCTTATGCTTGATTTATGGCCGAGTATGTGGTCGATCTTAGAATATGTTCCATGTGGTGATGAGTAGAATGTGTATTCTGTGGTCTTTGGATGGAGTATTCTGTAGGTATCAATTAAGTCCATTTGGTCCAAAGTCACATTGAGGTTCTGGATCTCCTTGCTGATTTTTTGTCCTGGTGATCTGTCTAGGGTTGTGAGTGGGGTATTAAAGTCCCCAGTTATGACAGTGGTAGAGTCAATATCTTTCTTTAGTTTTCCTAGAAGTTGCTTTATGAAAGTTGGCACACCTATGTTGGGTGCATATATGTTTAGGATAGATATTTCCTGTTGATGGATTGAGCCTTTTATCATTATGTAGTGTCCTTCTGTATCTTTTTTGATTTTTAATAGCTTGAAGGGTAATTTGTCTGAAATTAAGATCACTACTCCTCCTTTCTTTTGTATTCCGTTCACCTGAAAGTTTGTGTCCCATCCTCTTACTTTGAGTCTGTGGGTGTCCTTTCTAGTGAGGTGAGTCTCTTGAAGCAATAGATTGTTGCCTGATGATATTTTATCCATTTTGCCATTCTATGTCTTTTCAGTGGTGCATTTAGTCCATTCACATTTAGGCCAATAATTGAAATGCAAGAGTTGATCCCTGTCATAAGGTTCTTACAGAGTTGTTCCTGTTTGTTTGTTGTCTTTCTTTGGGTCTTGGAGTTGGTTCATGTATGTTTTTAATCTTTTGCCTGTACTCTTGTGAAGAATGTTGTTGTTCTTTTTTCTTTTTCTTCTGTGTTCAGTACTTTCTTAAGTGTTTCTTATAGAGGTGGCCTGGTGGCAGCGTAGGTTCTTAGGGATTGGATATTTCGAAAAGATTTCAATTCTCTCTCACTAATGAAGCTTAGTTTGTCTGGATAGGTTATTCTTGGTTGAAATTGTTTCTCTTTTAGAACTTTGAAGATAGGGCTCCAGGCTCTCCTAGCCTGAAGGGTTTCTGTGGATAAATCTGCTGCTATTCGAATTGGTTTTCCCTCGTAGGTAGTCTGGCCTTTTTTTCTTGCTGCTTTTAGGATTGTTTCTTTTATAGCTACTTTGTTGAGGCGAATTATTATGTGTCTGGGAGTTGGTCTTCTCATTTGTTGTCTTGCAGGGGTTCTCTGAATCTCTTGTGTTTGAATTTTTTCATCCTTGATGAGATGAGGGAAGTTTTCTTGAATGATTTCATAAAATGTTTGTTCCAGTGTGGCTTCTGTTTCTCTCTCTGCCTCAGGAAGCCCAATTACTCTTAGGTTTGGTCTCTTGAAGTGATCATTCATCTTTTCCAGGTTTTGTTCTGTCTTTTTAAGCTTCTTTTCTATGCTTTTGACAGTTTGGGTTAGTTCTGTGTTTTGATCTTTGAGCTCTGAGATTCTTTCTTCTGCTTAGCTGATTCTGCTTTCCATGCTTATTAGTCTGTTATTCATTTCAATCACAGTATTCTTTACTGCTGTCATTTCTGACATCAGCTCCTTCCTATTTTCCTCTGGTCTTTCCTTAATTTTTTAAATTCTCTCCATTAATGTCTTGATGTCTGG
>NW_007258947.1:184468-188532 GCF_000164805.1 Carlito syrichta | reverse complement strand
CGCTATCCAACCACCTTATTAGTGTGCTGTTCCTCTATACAAAGATATGGTTTACAGAGAGATGAAAAGAGAGGAAAAGGAAGAGGAAAAAAGAAAAAAAGGAACAATACAGTAGGAATAGAATTAAGTCATTAAACTAACAGAATCAACAAAGCATACTCTGAGACATTTTGTTTAAGTTCAATGTCCTTTCAGGTCTGATTTCTAGTTTTCTTTTCAAGCTGGTAAATTAGTTTGCAGTTAGGGTCAGTTGCCCCTGGTCTGCTGTGAAGGACAGTTCAGATCACCCTCTGTTCACCACTCTGGCCTATGTCTTTATCAAGCTTGTTTCTCCCGGTTCGGTGTTGTTGCCTTGAATCGCCAGCAGTTGGTGCTATCTCAGCTGCTCGCCCCAGAGGGGGTGGGGCCCGACAGGGCCGGCAGAGGCTAAAGATGGCAAGATGGCTGCCTGCCTCTGGGCAGACGGTAGGAGACTTACGGTGGGCAGGACATCTCGGTCGGAGGAGAGGTGGCAGCGATCCCAGCAGATCTTCCCTGAAGGGGCTTCAAGGACTGAAGTTGTGGATCGCCTCTGGCCTGGGTGGTGTGATGTGCTACTGGTGGCGGTGGCGGTGGCTGTGGTGGCTGCGGCGTCTGTGGCGTCTGCGCTGCAGTGGCTGTCCAGATCGCTGTGATGTCCCAGCGGTGGCAACGGCCGAGCTCTGCATGTAGAGCAGGCTGCGATGTTGGGGTCCGTATCCCCCAGGGCGAGAGTCAGAGACCCACTGCAGTTCTTCTTTGCAGAGGTTTTCACAGACCGGGTTGCCCTGTCACCATCTTGCCGCAAGTCCTCCTAATTTCTTCTAACCAGCTGAGACACCATGGCCAAGAAGCGAATTGCTGTGATTGGAGCTGGAATTAGTGGACTGGGTGCTACTAAGTGCTGCTTAGATGAAGATCTGGAGCCCACCTGTTTTGAAAGAAGAGATGATATTGGAGGTCTCTGGAAATTTCAAGTAAGTTTGGATTTTATTTGGTTTTAAGTATGTAAGTTTTTAAAATAGCTATAACAATTTGATGATCGTTTTCTCAGAAGGAACATATAACACAGCGTGTTTTTAAAAATTATATAGCAACCCTTATCTTCTTGATTGCATTACTGGATTGAGGAAATATATGTCAATTTCAGATTTAGGCATGACATTTATGAGATTCTATTTAGGGTAGCTGAGGTCCAGTGTGATCATCAAAATATTAGAAAGGTATGTTGACTGAGAATTCTTTTACTTTACCAGATGATGTTGTACTCAAGTTTAAAGATGTCAAGTTTAGATTTTTTTTTTCCCTTACTTAGCATGGATATAGGATAGGGTAGAATGGGTCTATTGCTGGGGAATTCTTCCATGCAACCTCATATTCTCTTCTGTAGTCACACTTACAGACTGGCTGACCCCTTTCTTATTTATCAAAGAACAATGACTTTATCTCTCAGCTCTTGATAGCAAGAGATTTATTGCCAAATATTGAAAAGGCTTAAGTTCCTTCATTTGGAGCTTCACTCTGCCATCATTAGACATGCTCTTAAAGTCCAGCACTTCTGATCAATATTTTCCAGTTCTGATAACCCCAGAGAGCCACTCGGCTTACCAGTCATAGCTGGTATTCTCATGGGTATACATGAATGAGTGAATTTTCTTCTCGCTCCTGGTTTTTGTCCCCATCCAGGTTGTGTTTCAAGAACCAGAATGTGAGGCCTCTCTATGCCTATGAGTAATCATCATCACTGTCCCACAGAGACATTCCTTTGGTGCCTCTGGAGCAAACAAGTGTCTAAAGAACATTCTTAATAGCCCTCAGATACACCCTCCAACCTGCTGTTAGGGCCATTCAGATATCTTTCTGTAACCTATGGGTATTTCTATAGCTTCAAGTGACATTCTGTTCTAAATAGTCTATAATATCAATTTTGTTTATTCTTTCATTCAAGAGATTAACCATTCATTTAATAAATATTTTGAGCCCTTACTCTGTATCAGGCACCTTTGTAGGTGCCAGGGAGTAAATTCAAATACAAAAATCTTAGCTGTTAGAGAGCTTACATTCTAATGGGAAAGAAGAATAAAATAAATACTATGGTTGACAATGGTAAGTATAGTAGAGAAAATAAAGGAGGAAATGAGGAAAATTTTGAGAATATAATTTAAGTAAGGAGTCATGGAGAGCCTTAATGACAAGTGATTTTTTTTTTTGACAAAGAATTGAGATGTTAAAAAAAAACGGGGAAGATATCAGGGAAAAGAGGTTCAAAGGGATCTTCAAGAGCAAAGCTATGAGGTGAAATATGTTGGGAAGACCTTGGTGCAATTATGGCTTGGATTGTAGTGATCAAGGGGGAGAAGTCTAGGAGATGGTCATAGGTGTAACAGGAGACCAGATCATATTAGAGCTTGTAGACTGTGGTAAGGACTTACATACAGACTAAAATCCACTAGAGGGTTTTAAACTGAGGAACAATGTCCTCTAATCCGTGTTTTGAAGACTATTGCTCTGCTGAGAACAGACGGAACAGCGGAAGGGCCAAAGAAGTCTATCCAATTTCAAAACTACTTAATAATAATGCAGATGTGAGATCATAGTGAATTGTACTAGGATTCTAGATATATGGATTTCAAAAATGTTACATTTCCTTATTATGTATGTTGATTTTTTAAAATTTTTGTTGCATTTCTATCACAGATATAAAGACTTGTTGATAAGTGTTTAAATGTTTATGCCAGTTATATCTTCTCAAGAAATAGTTCCTTTTATTAATATGAAATATCTTTTTGTTCCTATACCTTTAATTATACTGTGTTTGTATTAATATTACTAAGTAGCTCTCTTTTTGTTAGGACTTGATAAACATATTTTTTCCATCACTTGATTTTCCATTTAACTATCATTTTGTTTTAGATTTGTCTCCATAAAACCTGATTTTATCTTATTGTCCAAGAAAGATCTTTTGTCTTTTTTTATTTAAAATATTATGCTGAGGTATAATGTATTCATTAAGGTATATAATGTATACTCATCTTAAACATACAGCTTAGTAATTGTTATAAACATATACATTTATGAAACTACTGTTCAAATCAAATAGAATCATAGACTATTTCCAGAATCATAGAAGGTACCCGTGTATTTCCTTCCAGTTAATACTTAGACATCTTGAAGGGCACACACTCTTTTGATTTCTGTCACCACTAATTATTTTTGTTGATTCATACTTTTATATTCTTTTTTGTACATTTTTCACTTATAATTTATGTAGTTGAAATTCATTCAGACTGGGCATGCAGCAGTAGTTCATGTTTATTTTCTATTGATATAGAATTTTCTAGCATCCGAATATGCTAAAATGTACTCATTCATTCTCCTGTTGATGAATTTTGGATTGTTTTTACTATGTGGCTTTATGTCTGGTTTCTTCACTCTTCATTTGTGTATGCCAAATCCATTCATGATATGAGAATAGCAGTAAATCATTTAGAAATTATTATTGCTGTATAGTAGTCCATTGTATGAACATACCACAGTTTATTTATTCATTCTTTTGTCGGTAGACATTTGGATAGTGTTCACTATTTGGCAATTATGAACATTCTTGCACATGTCTTTTGGTAGATATGCATTCATTTCTGCTGAGTAAAATTCTTTTTCAAACTTTAAGCATATGTTTAGTATCAGAATATACTGCCAAGCAGTGCAATAAAATGAATGTATCAATTTACATTTCCACCAGTAATGTATGAGTGTTTCACTTGTTCCATATCCTTCCAAACACTTAGTATTGTTAGTCTTTTTATTTTGGCCATTCTGAAGGGTGTTCAGTGGTATTGATTGCAGTTTTGCTTTGCATTTCTTTCATGGATAGGGATGTTGAACATCTTTTAGTATGCTTACTGGCAATTTGGATATTCTAAGTGTGAAAAAACTTGTTCATTTTAAATCTAAGCTATTTTTTGGTAAAAACTTTTATTTTTGTATTTTGTATTTTGTATTTTTGTATTTTATTGTGAGTATATTTTACCAGCATATAGTATGTT
>NW_007258947.1:173338-184362 GCF_000164805.1 Carlito syrichta | reverse complement strand
CCACCGCAGCCTCGACCTGGTGGGCTCTGGCAATCCTTCCGCTTTAGCCTTCCGAGTAGCCGGAATTACAGGCATGTGCTACCACGTCCAGCTGATTTTTTGATTTATTGTAGAGATGAGGTCTCGCTGCCCAGGCGGATCTCGAACCTGCGGGCTCAGGCAATCCACTCACCTCAGCCTCCCAAAGGCGCGGGATTACAGGCTGAGCCACCGACCCTGGCGAGGCTCATGATTTTAAAGAGGACAACTTTATTACGTTTTTTAAAAAAGGTTTCTACTATTTATGTTATATTTAGGAAACCTTTATTTATCCCAAAGTCCTGAAGACATTCCCTTATATTTTTTCCCGGAACATTTATTGCTTTAACTTTCATGTTTAAGTCTGTAATTCATTTTGAATTACCTTTCCTTCATAGTGAGATACAGGGATCTGGTTTGTTCATTTGTTTTTATTCTGCATATTCTTCCTGATGAATGGGTTTATTTCTCTCCCTCACAGATATCCAGTGGACACAGCACCATTTATTGAAAAGCCCATACTTTTCCCCACTGAATTACAATAGTGCCTTTTATTATTTATTCATTTTTGGAAATTTGGTGACTGTTTATGTGTGATTTTGTTTCTTAACACTGTTCCACTGGTGTGTGCTTCAATCGGCACATTCCTTTTAAAATTACTATGTCTTTGTAGTAAAGTTTGATATTTCTGTCCTTCTTAAGGATTTTCTAGACTTTTCAAGAATCTCTATATTTCCATATAAACTTTAGAATTAGCTCATCGATGTCCACAAATTGGGATTGCATTGGACCTGTGGATTTATTTGGAAAGGATTAATATTTTAATAATACTGAGTCATCTCATTTATAAAATGATGTATCTCTCCATTTATTTATGACTTTTTTATTTCTCTCAGCTGTCATTTATAGTTTTTAGTATAGAAGCCTTGCATATTTTTTGTTAGATTATTAGTAGGTATTTGATATTTTTATCCTATTGTAAATGATTGCAGTTACAAAAGTTTTACTTTTCAATTTTTTGCTAGTTTTATGTGAGCCTTCTATATCCAGCAACCTTGCTAAATTCACTAAAACTTTGTATAGATTAATTTTGATTTGCTATATACATGACTTCTATGTATAATAACAGCTTTATTGCTTCCTTTCCAATATTTATGATTTTTGCTTCTTTGTGTTCCTTAGTGTGTTCACTAGAGCCTCCAGAACAATGCAGCACAAAAGTGCTGTTATAAGACATTGTTTTCTTCTTCCCAACCTCACCTCAGAGAGAACCTGTTCAGTATTTTACCAGTAAGCATGATGTTAGCTTAGGTTTTTGTAGACTAAAAAAATTTGAATCTATACTTAATATGTAGAGAGTTTCTTTTTAATCATGGACAAATGTTAACTTTTATCAATTGATTTTTCTGCATTATCTGACATTAGCATATACTTTCTCTTCTTAATCTGTTAGCGCAATGCATTTAATTGATTGATATGTAAATGACAAATCAAATTTTCATTCCTAGAAAAACCCTCACTTGATCATTTGTTTTTTGATATTTTTAGTTATTGCTCGATTAGACTCAATTTTTCTAATATTTCTAACTTGCTAATGTATAAAATATTGTTAACATTTTAGATTGTGTTGATGAAAGACACCGTACTATAATTTTCCCTTCTTATAATGTCTATCAGGTTTATATCAAGTTATTCTAACTCAAGGATATAAAATGAGTGGAGAAATGATTCTCTTCTATTTGCTTGAATAATTTGTATAAGATTAATAATTGTTTTGTGTCTTTATATATTCAGAAGAATTTACAGTGAAACTGAGCCAGGAGGGCTTTTTTTGGAGGAAGATTTTTAATGACACATTAAACAGATTCAAGTCTTTAAAATTTTATTTTTTTAATATCAGATTAGTAGGTATTGTTTTTAAAAGAATTTGTCTATTGTTTCTAGTTGACAGTTTTGAGGGTGTTATAATGTCCTTTTAAAATATATTTTTTTAAATATGTAGGTTTTATAATTATTTTCCATTTTTATTCCTGATATTGATAATTTTAGTTCTCTCTTTTTTTGTGTGGAGGGTCAACATTTCTAAGGGTTTATCAATTTTGTTACTCTTCTAGAAAAACAAACTTAAGGTCATGTCTTTTTCTTTCCTGTACATCTAATTTTTATTTTATTAATTTCTACTCATATCTTTATTGTTTTGTTTTTCTACATTTTTGTATTTGTTTTACTTTTTATCTAGGTTCTTGATTTGGTGCTTAAGTAATTGATTTGCAACTTTTTCTTCTTATGTATCTAATATATGCGTTAAAGTTTTATATATTTTCTTCTAATCACTTTTTTGTTTCAGCCACAGGTTTGATGCATTATCTTTTCACGATTGCTCAGCTCACAATATCTTCTAATATTTCTATGACATCTTCTTTGATTCAAAGTTTATTTAAACGTGTTGTTTAATTTATGCACGATCCAGGGTATTTCTGAGATTTTTCTTTTATTAGTTTCTAATTTAATTTCACTGTTATTGGAGAACATGCTCTGAATTTAATCCTTTGAAACTTGTGTAGAATTTTTTAATGACCCAGGTCTGTATTGAAAAATATGTTCTTGTACCTCAAAAGAGTGTGTAGTTAAAGTCAGAATATTTATCTATCTATATATGTCCATTAAGCCAAGCTGTTAAAATAAAAACTATTTTATTCTATTATTTCTTCTATGTCCTTACAAATTTTTGTTCTATTTTCTGTCAGTTACTTTAGTGAAATGAGTTAAATTCTTTAGCTATGAATATGAACTTGTTTATAAATATGAGTTTCTCCTTTTAATTCCATTAATTTTTACTTTATATGTTTTGAAACTTTCACCAGGTGCATTTGAATTTAAAGTTTATGTATCTTCCTACAGAATTGACCTGTATATCATTGTTATCTCTTTCTCTTTATCTCTAATTTTGCCATGATATCTAATTTTCTAATATTAATGTAGCCGGTCCTGTTGTCTTTTGTTTAGTGTTTTCATGATATATCAACCCTTCAGCCTAATTTTCTCTTGTAAATAACATAAAGAGTCTTTTGTCTAGTAGTTTGGGTTTTTTGTTTTAATGGAGTGCTTACATATAATAAATGAGAATATATTGGATTTTGATTTACTATTTTGCATGTTTTTTATTTGTTTCCTATCTTTGTTCTTTATTCCTCATTTCCTTCTTTCTTTTGGTTTTACTCAAAAGAGCAAAACTATCCTAAGTCCTTAAATAATTTGAATTTGAGGCTAAAATAAAGGAAACCTTTTCTTAAATAGTTTTAATTTTTTTCTTGTATGTTAATTATTTAGATAACCACTTTTTACATTATTATTAATGGTTATCCTTTTAAATTTGCAAATGTTGACATGCATCCTTGACTTATTACCCTTTATGTTTGTATTTCATCACTTTCTTAAGAAAACAAAGCTCTTACAACACTTAATTCCATTTTCTTACCCTTGTGTTATGTATTTTGCTTCTTGAATATGTTATAACACCCCCCTCCCCCCCAGATATAGAAATGAGGAAGAAAATGTTCATGGACAAGACAAAAAAGCCTTCTTTATTCTTTACTTCTTTATTAGTCCTGAGATTATTTTTCTTTTAAAAACTATTTTAATTGGATTCTCTTGCTATTATAAATTTTATTAACAGAGACTTTCTCCTGTAGAGAAATACTTCAGAGAAAATACCTAGTATCTACAAATCTGTGACCATCAATACTTCCAAAGAGATGATGTGCTTCAGTGACTTCCCCATACCTGATCATTTTCCCAACTACATGCACAACTCCAAACTCATGGACTACTTCAGGATGTATGCCAAGCACTTTGGCCTCCTAAAATACATTCGTTTTAAGGTAAAATATAAATGAAATATTGCACAGTAAGTGTGTGAGTGTGTGTGTGTGTGTGTGTGTGCGCGCGCGCGCAGACACACTCACTTATGTACACACAAGAACTGCACTTGGCATATTCTAGTATGATCAGAGGAAGAGATCATTAGTGAGCTTCCACCATAGAAAATCATCACTTATAATGATATGCTTCAAAAATTTCACGTGAATGTGATGTTGAAATATTTTCCCACCAAGACCTATTCTGATAATACTTCAGTATGGAATGGTAAGGGTCCTCTCTTTTAGCCTTAAATTCAAAATATTTAAGTACTTAAAATAGTGGCAGTAGTAATTGAGTCAAATTATATTGCTTGTATATAGTACAAAAACCAGGATCATATAAACAACACATGAAAGACTCTTTCACATTCATGTAGTTACCATAATCTATCTACCACTATGGCCCCCAACTTACATATAAAAATACCATCTCTATAATCAAATGGAAGCTTAATTATTCCTGAAACTCAAAAGCTACACTCAGGGAAGCTAGACAGGTTTGTGTGAAAATATGAAAAACACAAGAAACATTATTTTCTTTCATATGTGCATCTTCCTGGAAGAAGGATATGTTTCCTGTGGCTTCAGTCATGCCTCTGTTTTTTTTCACAGCTAATTCTCAACTATTTCTATTTCTATGGAAAAATGGGCCTTTACTAAAATACTCATAAAATCTTAAAAATGCACACACAGCATAGTCATTTTGGAAGTACCAAGGAGTGAAAACTAAATGAGTATGAATGCCTCTGATGAGTTGTATTATTCAAATTTACAGGGTTTGGGGAGGAGGAAGAAACCTGAGTACTTTGATAGTCTATAACATGTGTTGTGCCCTTGTTCTCAGACTAAAGTGCAAAGTGTGAAGAAGCATTCAGATTTTTCTTCCAGTGGACAATGGGATGTTGTTGTGGAGACTGAAGGGAAACAAGAGACTTTGGTATTTGATGGGGTCTTGGTCTGCAGCGGGCATCACACAGAACCCTTCTTACCTCTTCAGTGCTTCCCAGGTATGTCACTAAGAATCTGTTTGGTAGAAAATAACTTTCCAAGTAACTTACAGAGCAAAATGATTGAGCATGAATTTTATTACTAAAATTAAATTTCTCTGGTAACAGCCAATAACAAACAGCTAACCATCCAACATTTTATGTTAGGAAGAACACACTAAAATACAAAAATAGTCCAAGACAACAACTTCTATTTTTTACTTACTATAGTTTTATAAAGCATATAAGACATAATTTTTAATATCTCATATTTAAATGATTTTAATTTTATGTCCACTTATTTGATCTCAACCCCTTCCAGAGAAAGTTAAATTAATAAAAACAAGTAACAAATGACAAGCAAAACCAGCAAAAAGCTAGCAAATTCATCCACAAACTTAGAAATCTCAGTATAGAACAAGATCCTAAATGACATTCATTTATAATGGATTTTCACTGGTTGATTTAAAAAACAAGCTAGTAGCTCATTGATTCCTTTGAATTCTTTCAGGCAAAATGGTACCCATCTCAAAGGAGACTACTAATTTTAAAAAAAAGCAGCAACAACAATAAGCTCTCCTATTCCTTTTGATTAAAATTTCTCCTTTTACTCCTACTCCATTTTCTCTCCTTTTCCATCAATTTTAATCAGGAAATTATTATCAATTTTTATCAAGAAAGATTTGATATCTTGGTGCCTTTCCATAATGTCTAACAAACCTTGATAAGACACTCTTTGCAGGTTGAGGCAAACTGAAAATAAGAGTCCCACATGGAAATCAAATGGCTTAAACTCGAATTTTTGTCATTCAAATAACTGACTGAGTTATGTATGACAACTATCTAGCTTTTCTGCATCTACACAGCAACACAATCCTTCATAAAATAGAAGTACTTGATCTTCTGAATGTTATAATGCAATATATCTTGGAAATCATTATATTATTGTGATATCATCTATAGATTATATTAATAACTGTTATATATGTTTCAGCTTCTTTGTGACCTGCTTCCTGGCTGAGAAATACTCCCTATGGAGAAATATGTGAGATATATGTATATTTGAATGGGTTTCAGAGGAGAGACACAAGCATGTCTAGAGGAAGACAATGTCTGAGAATGCCAGACACAGATCTGGGGCCCTATACTTTCATAAAACAAAATAAAACAACAACCACTTTTCCACTTCATCATGTTGCTTAAGACTACACAGTACAATATAATAATGAAAATACCATTAGGTCATAGTGAAATTGCTGTGAAACTTTCATTTTGGATAGGTCCAAGATAAATAGATCTACTACTTACTAAATACTTTATAAGGTCACTAGTCTATATTAAGAATGCATAGGTACTAATTCAGAGTTTACTCCCTTTTTCTTTGAGCTCTGTGAAATACAAAGTATTTTATATTTTTCAGGACAAAGGGTGATATTCAATTTACTGGCCCAGACTCAAAGTCTTGTTTTTTCAGATTATTCAAAATATAACTTTCTTCTCTGTTTGAGTCAGCATTATGAAAAATACTCATGTTTAGAAACTCTATTCTTCCACCATAGGCATTGAGGTGTTTGAAGGCTGTTATTTCCACAGTCGAGAATACAAAAGTCCTGAAGACTTTTTAGGAAAGAGAATCATAGTGGTTGGCATTGGGAATTCTGGAGTGGACATTGCAGTGGAGCTCAGTCGTGTAGCAAAGCAGGTTCGTTCATTTTCAATAAATTCACTAGTGGAAACACAACTTTCATGAATGGAAATCTATGCATCCATGGGTGCCTTCCAGAATGTAGATTTGGTTTATGAGGGGTCAGAAAGGAAAATGAAATTTATGGGCTGGTCTCAAAATGTTTAAATTCACGGGGAGCAGAGAATAAATGAAAAATAAATCATTCATATTCACATTAGAAAAACACGTAAACAAATTGCTTTTGACTGAACTGAGTGAAATACTCGCATAGATAAAACAAAAATGTCATACAATTAATCTGACTTTTCTCTCTACCACAACAGTACCTGAGCTCTGAAATCAATTTAACATAGTGATAAAGATAAGAAATTGGGAGTCCATCTGGGATCAGTAGATCTTGAGGGTAGAATTAAAGAACAGGAAATAAAGAAGATCAATGATGATAATAAACATATGACATTTCTTAACCAGAAATAATGTAATGTATTTACAATGATGGAGTAAAATAAAATGGGAAAATTCCACTTTAGGTATATTTAATTTTATACAAAAAGAAGTTATCCAAGAACTTCTTTTATGCTTGATTATTCAGTAATTCTTTCTTCTCTTGAAAAATTAATAATACTTTGAGTTTAGAAAAAATTGAGGTAATGTTTGCATTCAGAATTATTAGACACATTTAATAAAGCCTTAATTAATGAGAAACCCAACCTATTAGGATGTTCAGATATTATGATTATTATTACCTATTTTTTACTTATTGGTCTTAATTTGTTTTCATTCATCATTAGTTTTTAGGAGAAGTTATTGCTAAGCCACCTGGGATTTCTTTTAATTTAATAAGCATTTAAAAATGTAAATGTTTGATCACTATCACCCATCTTATTTTTACTCCATAATTTGACCAGTAAGAGTTGAGATTCAACATCCCCAAGATTGCAAAGTACCAATAATCAAATGAACAATTTAATATATTTTCTAGTTGTATTAGAATGCATAAAACTTTACAAATATATTACAGAAAGATTTGAAAAGTAATTTTGGTTACATCCAGTTAAGCAGGACACTCGTCCTGAACAATTTGATTCATTAAATTTTTTAAGGTACACTTTTATTTTGATGTAAACAATATTGTAGAAGTGTATAGTAGCTAATATGGCAATGTACTTCTAAATTTAAATTCTTATTTATATATAAGGCATAGCTACCTTAACATCCAGGAAAATTTTTTAAAATAGTACTTCAGAAAGACGCAAGCCAGTGAATAAAATTTTCTGTTTTTCATTCAGAAACTTGGTATCATTGATGCAGCTTTTTCCTGGAGATCAGTAGATAGTGCTGATTAGCATGATGACCACTGCATAATATTTTACCTCCTAATCCTCAGTAGTCAACACTCTTAGAACTGGGTAATGGATAGTATCTGAATAAAACTAACAGCATGAAAAGTGTTCTCTCTCTCCTTCACTAATTTGTTTTATTTGTCTCAGGTATTTCTTAGTACTAGACGAGGATCATGGATTTTACACCGTGTTTGGGATAATGGGTATCCCATGGATAGTTCATTTTTCACTCGGTTCAATCATTTTCTCCAGAAAATATTAACTACAGGACAAATAAATAACCAACTAGAGAAGATGCTAAACTCAAGATTCAATCATGCACACTACGGTCTGCAGCCCCAGCACAGGTGATAACCAAGGGAGCTTCATTTGTATAATTATGCATATGTGTAAAAGAAAGTTACCTTAAAGACAGTTCGACTTCTGGCCATTATTTGTTTTGTTCAATTAATCTCATACACTCATTCGTATAAAGCAGTGCTCCCCAACCTTTTTGGCATCAGCAGTTGGTTTCATGGAAGATGATTTTTCCATGGAGCTGGGAGGCAGGGATGGCTTGGGGATTATTTATTTATTTATTTATTTATTTATTTATTTATTTATTGTGCATTTTATTTCTATTAGTATTATTGCATTGAATATATAATGAAAAAGCAGAGGCAAGCACAGAGTTAACAGTGCATACAGATACATAAAAATACGGACATACATGTATACATACATACAATGTATATAATAAAAAAGAAGAAAAACAGAAAAAAGAAATTTATAATGAAATAATTATACAACTCGCCATTAAAAAAAAGAGGCATGGACAGAAGTGGTAAATAAAATAATGAGTGGGCCATGCATGAGCTAAAATAAGTGTCAGATTCTGACTTAAAGCCTGCCACCAGATGCAGCTGTACAGCTGAAGTATATCAACTTACTTGCCACTCACTGATAGGGTTTTGATATGAATCTGCAAACAATTGATTTATTATGATATCTGTGTCGTCAAACCTCACTGTTAATGTTAATCTGTATGTGAAGTTGCTCTCCAGCACCAGCATCACCACTTTAGCTCCACCTCAGATCATCTATCAGTCATTAGATTATCATAAGGAGCTGCAACCTAGATCCTTCTCATGCACAGTTCACAATAGGGTTCACACTCCTATGAGAATCTTTTGCCACTGCTGATCTGACAGAAGGCAGAGCTCAGGTGATAATGTGAACAATGGGGAGCAGTTGTAAATACAGATGAGGCTTTGCTCACTCACCCACCACTTGCCTTCTGCTGTACAGCCCAGTTCCTAACAGGTCATAGACAGGTACCGGTCTGTGATCCAGAGTTTGGGCATCCCTGATGTAAAGCATTTATATTATATAACATAATGTAATTATGTAAGTCGTTATGTTATATATTATTATGTATAATATATCATTATGTATATTATGTATAATATATAACTACATTTATAACTATATATAACTATTATATATTTATATATTTATATTTAACTACATTTAGAACTATGTATAACTATTATATATTTATATTATATTTACATGGGATAGCATTATAATTATTATATTATATATACATATAGCAATTATTATATTATATTATATATAGCAATATAATAATTATAATGCTATCCCATGTAAATTAATCAATATTCAGAGAGAAAATGAGTCAGAACATCAAAATACATGTCTAGGGAAATTGAGGCTGAAAGAGAAGTCAACTTGCACAGAAATATGAAGAGATTTTAAGGGGATTCAAGTATCACAAAAAATATTCTTTGTAACTTTGTAACTTAAAATATCATTTTTCAAGTAAAAATAACAGTAGATAGATTAAAGGGGAAATTTTTACTAGATAAATTAAGAGAAACTGGGACAAAAGGGGGAGACACAATATCTAAAAAAATAATACAAAATTTTTTCTCAGATTGAAAGGGACCACTGAATTCCAAGATGGATTACACACACACAAACACACACACACAAACACACACACACACACACACACACTACCCTTATTTAGGCTTCCTCAGTTTCCCTCACTTTCCTGTCCTGACCAAGAAATATTGACCAGCTGCAGCTGCATGTTTCTTCCTGCATACTTAAACCTAAGCTGGTCCTTGAGCATTCCCAGGCACTAATTAAGGTATTTAGGTTGTTGCCCCAAACACTGAAAGACACTTACCTGAACCCTAAGCCAAGTTCTTTAAACCCTCTGGTAAATTTTGTAACCTGAGCACCTCATTGCAGACATATCTAAGCAGAATAGTCCTTGTCCACCGCCAGGATACACTGCAGTCTTCTCCATACGTGAGTTCCTCTAATAAATGATTTTGACTGATCATGCTGGTGTTTACTGCTTCTTTCTTTGGAATTCCTACTGGTCTCATCTTAGAATAGTTTGGAAAACTCCCTTGTGGACATTTCTCACCCACAGCTAAAAGATAAAAAAGAAGTGGGGTGGGGAGAAGAAAGGAAAAGGAAGGAAAGAAGGATGGAAAGGTGGGAGGGAGGGAGGGAAAATATCCCATCTGGGATTGTGTGATATAAGGACTAAATAATGACTTTTTAAATAAATGGGGCATAGCATAAGAGAAATTCTAATAAATGGGCTAAATTGTCCCAACAAATTCAAGGAATGAAGAGAGAAGACAGCAGATCAGTAAGAAGATTAGAGCAACATTTCAGAAAACTAATCTATTTGGTGGAGTAAAAAAACCAAGGACCAGAGATTCCTCTTAATTATGAGTTTGTAAAAGCTCTTTGTATACTATAGAAGTCAATACATTTTTAGTCATCTGTGTTTCGTTTTTTCTGATCATATCATTTTCCCATTGATTTATCCTGTAGTATTTAATTAATAGACAAAAGTCTAAAATATTCAACACTCACATATATTCCTCCCTTATGTTGTAAATTCTGCATTTTTAAACTAGATGAAGAAAGTCTAAACCTGCCCCAAGATTGTAAAAGGAGTCTCCAAGAATTGCTTGCAAGATTCTCACTTTTAGCCGGGCTCGGTGGCTCAGCCTGTAATCCCGCGCCTTTGGGAGGCTGAGGT
>NW_007258947.1:151726-173208 GCF_000164805.1 Carlito syrichta | reverse complement strand
GCGGCCACTACACTCCAGTCTGGGCGACAGAGTGAGACTCCGACTCAAAAAAAAAAAAAAGATTCTCACTTTTTAACTTTTTTGATAGTCTTTAACCAATTAAATTATTTTCCACATGATGACTATAAGATAAAGGTATAATTTTAATCCTACACATATAGTGGCTTTCCCTTTACCCTCAGATTAGGTCCAACCAGTGGCCTTGTGTTTTTACTCTTTAAACTCCTTAAGCCAAATTTAACTTCACCCATTTTTCTATATATGCTTAGTTTTCTTTATCTGTATCTTTGTTCACTTCCTTTCTTTTATTCCATTTTCAGTCCAAATCTTATCTATCTGTAACAGACACTCCTGGTTGTATACCAAGAAGGTCCTTCATTCTTATAGCAGAAGATTGGACAGAGTGGTCATATGACATAATTGTGTATTGTATTGTGTATCTAACTTGGAGATTGATTTTGCCTACAAATGACAATAATTTGATTGGAAGTGAGGTGGAGAGGAAGCTAATAATAATGTGTCTTGCTTTCAAACTGGAATTCATACTCATATATCATTTTTCCTCAATTTAAATAGTTCAAAATATTTAACACTAAGATATTATGGCACAAAATGAAAGATATATAGAAATTTTCAAGACATAATATAAGACTAGAAAGGTTGTAGAGCTTAAGTAGCCACTGAAGCACTCAGGTACAAAATGACTGTCCTCTGTCATTAGAGGCAAAAAGTTAGATAGGTATATGGCCAGGGGAAAAATGAAAATCATTGGCTTCAATCCCTTCTCATATGCATTACTTTCTTTTTGCATATTTGCTTACTCAGGATTTTTATTTTTATATACAGATTTTTAAGTCAACATCCAACTGTCAGTGATGATCTGCCAAATCACATAATTTCTGGAAAAGTTCAAGTGAAGCCCAATGTGAAGGAGTTCACAGAAACAGATGCCATTTTTGATGATGGCACTGTAGAGGAAAATATTGATGCTGTCATCTTTGCTACAGGATACACTTTTTCTTTTCCTTTCCTTGATGGTCTGATCAAAGTCACTAACAATGAAGTGTCCCTGTATAAGCTCATGTTCCCTCCTGACCTGGAGAAGCCAACATTAGCTGTCATCGGTCTTGTCCAGCCACTGGGCATCGTGCTACCTATTGCAGAACTCCAGTCTCGCTGGGCTACACGAGTGTTCAAAGGTATGTGAATAGATGTTGGAACAAATGTTGGAGAAAGGTCTAATATTTCTCCTAAAGTTGATCCTCAGTTTATTCTTGATACTAGTTCTCTCCTTTTAGCAAGATGTACTCCTCTTATTCCAAAAAAAGTCAACATACTCTGAATTTTCTCCTCTAGGGCTGAGCAAATTACCCTCAGTGAAGAACATGATGGTAGATATTGTCCACAGGAAAAGGACTATGGAAAAACGGTAAGTAAACAATTAGTAACAAGTCGGGGACTTGGAATTCTTAATTTGGGATTCGAAATTGATGCTTCATCTTGAAAGAGTCATTTCCTACACTGTGTTATTACATAACATCAAAACAAGTGTGAATTTTAGTCACCTAACTCAGTTATGCAATAAATGGTCATATGTGTATTCTCATTCAATCATATTAAATCTGAATTTAAGACCTCAACTTCAACCTCAGTCATTATTGGTATTTCTTTCAGAGTCTCACAAAAATCCAGGAAGCTTATGTGACTTGACAAAATGTAGGAATAGTCTCTGATTTTCACCTTATCATATTCCTCACTGACATCTTTATTGCCTAAGGCTAAGGCACAAGGGGGATCCAAAAAAATATGATATTGTCTTCTGGAGAGTGGGCCCCTTGTAGGCTTTCCCCACTAGGTACGTGTTCTAGAAACCCATTGGCATCAGTGTACCAGCTAGTGTGATTGTGAGAGGTTGTGTTCTTGAGAAACATCCCAAGTTGTGACAAACAGGTGCCTAGTTCTTTCTGCCCACAATGCACTGCCCACAATGCACTGCGTGTTCAGCAGTTTTTGATCAAAAACAGCATGACTTCCATGCCTCACCTTCCCTATTCACCTGATCTTGCCCCAAGCAACGTTTTTTGTTGTTTCCATGGATTAAAAAAACACCTCAAAGAAAAACATTTTACTGATGTGGAAGAGGTGAAACAAAAAACTGCATAAGCCTAAATGGCATCAACATTGACAAATTCAAAAACTGTTATGAGCAGTGAAAATAACATCTCCATAGGTGTATTGCATCAAATGGAGAGCACCTTGAAGATGACTGAAATTTAAACATGTAAGAATAAATACACAATTTGTGAAAATAAATTCCAATTTTTATGGCATCCCCCCTCATACATCTTTAAAGTCTGGAAGCTTTTGGCTTTCCTATCATGAGTAGGGTGCAGGAATCTTTGCTAAGTATGAGGGCTCCAGCCGAGATGTGCTTAGGGTCCAGCCTTCCCAAGAACCCCACAAAGCTATTTTCTCAGACATCTTGCCTTGTGTTCCTAGACTCTTTCAACACAGACTTCTATTTCATACTGTGTGAAATCTCTCCCTCTCGTCTCTTGTTACTTTCCAAGTTATTCTTATTCTCATCCATGAATACAGAATCTAAGGAAACAAAAGCTACAAGGGGAGATGTCTTGTAAATAAGGTACTTCTTTGGTTATATAAGAAAACAATGTCTCTAAGACAAGGAAACACAAATGACTTGGCCACTTCGGCATGTAGTGGTGGAAAAGAATATAGACAAAAATATATAAATTAATATCTCAATCAATAACATTTTCACATTATTTCAGGATTCTAATGACTCTGTGTATTTGTGTATCCATATAAAGGTTTGAAATTCATTCTTATTAACCTGTCCCCTCACACACAGACACTTTGCAGTTTTATAAACTTTGCAACACAAAGAAAAAAGGCATTCAAGTGCCATTCTCATCAATATTTGGAAGAAGTGGTGAATTCATTAAAATGTATTTTTGTGCTTACACAGTAGGCATATTGCTTAAGCATTCCCAATAGGATTATGCACAATCCAAATGGAGAGCAACATGAAATGGTAATTACATAACAGTACCTGAAACAAGCCTTCTGTACCCAGATGCAAGAGCTACAAACTCTATGTTATGGGGAAGGTCCCACCACACAAAACAAATGCTCATTCATGCAGCAGAGGTGCCAGCTCCCACACATCTCTAGGATGACACTTTGGAACATTCTTCACATCAGAAAGACAAACTACCCTGGCCCCTGGAGGTGTTGTACAGTAGGTGTACATGGCTGTTACTCTTCCGTGACACATACTTGTGCAAATTAGAAATAGGCACCCCTTCCTTATGATGCTTTGCTACCTCCAAATGCTGCAAGTAAAACTGCCACAATAAACATCATATCTGCAACATCCACAGTGTGAACGGGCCTGTTATGCAGTCCCTGGATGTGCATTAGAGTAGAAGCATCGGGATCAGAAAGAGCCACCTGAGTAGCTGCCATTCCCAGCAGTGTTGCAGAGTTGCCTTGCTCTGCAAAGAAGGCTATACTCACCGTATCCTTACCTATTACAGCTGTCAAGCTCCCGGGGCCAGGTTACCAATGACTGTCTGATGATCCATCCCCTGGTTGTCTGTAAACACACAGAGGGGCTAGAAGCATTCCATCCTACCAACACACTACACAGAGTATTTAGCTAGATCACAATCTTTCATTTGAAAAATGTACAGTTTAGTAGTACTAGATAATACCTAGTGCTTACAGGCGAGGGGTCACTGTGAACATCAATCTGCAGTTTAGTCACCCTGGTGCAATCGACAATGAAGGCACAGTGAGCATGGAAACTTGGATTATCTGTTCGCTCTGCCATTGAATAGCTGGGTGGTGTTGGGTTTGTCAGTTCAGCTTTCTGACTCTCAGTTTCTTCATCTCTAAAGTGAGTAGAAGTAGCTTAAACTTCTTGTAGTCCTTGGATGATATAAATCTCTGTCCTTCCTCCACTGCTGGAGGCTGTGCATTCACCACACAACTCCCTCTTGTTCCAGGTATGTGAAGACACCCCGCCACACAATCCAAGTGGACCACATTGAGTACATGGATGAGATCGCCACCCTGGTAGGGGTGAAACCCAACTTGCTCTTCCTCTTTCTCTCAGACCCAAAGCTGGCCATGGAAGTTTTCTTTGGTCCATGCACCCCATACCAGTACCGCCTGCAGGGGCCCGGAAAATGGGATGGAGCCCGGAGAGCCATCCTGACCCAGAGAGAGCGAATTCTCAAGCCCCTGAGGACACGCATTACTTGTGAGGATGGTCATTCATCCTCACAGCTGTCTTGGATAAAAATGACCCCAGTGGGTCTGGCATTTCTGGCTGCTGGCTTAGCATACTTTAGATACATTCATCATGGTAAACAAAAATAAGTGAATGAACACTGAGGAGAAGAAAATGTGGGATAGTTTCTACTCATCCTGAATTGTT
This sequence comes from Carlito syrichta, assembly GCF_000164805.1. NCBI lineage: Eukaryota > Metazoa > Chordata > Mammalia > Primates > Tarsiidae > Carlito > Carlito syrichta. The sequence continues at coordinate 168,743 of NW_007258947.1, read as the reverse complement.
ATACCTTTTATGTTTAAGTCAGCAACATATGTCCAATATTATGTAGTATTACTATAACTGCCTATTGTATAAAATTAATAGATAGACTTTACAAGTAGATTTAGTTCTTAAATATGGGCATGCATCATATTTCTATATAAAACATTGTGAATACATAATAAAAGCCTTGAGGAATGGTTTTGTAACATAAAGTGTACCTAAATTAGTTTCACAAAGCTGGGTTCTTGTAGGAATTTATAAATAAAGTTTTACTTTATTTTCTCCATTTTATTGTTTAATCCTTCAAATGATTCTATCAAATTATCACTCAGAAATAACAGTTTCAGTTTACAGAGCAGAAACAAAGAACTAAGTACCACATGTTCTCACTCATAAGTGGACCCTGAACACTTATCATAATACTATAAGAAAGGGATTGGCGGTAGCGGGAGACTGCCAGGGGAGGAGGGGCACATAACACCAATAAGGGTACATGATCTCAAACCAGGTGAAGTGGGGACCAAAGAGAGATCTAAAGTTTACATGTAAAATGACCACTTATCTACCTAATCCTGAATTGTACCCTACATCTTTAAAAGAAGAAATAATTTTTTAAAAGGAAATTAAAAGACAGGTTAAAAATACTTTAGGTTTCAATATACTAGAAAGAAAATGCTTTTCTTTCCAATTCTTTCACAAGTTTATTTTGAAGAAATAACTATAGAAGAAAGCGCAGTATATTTCAGAAATTTCAATGAATTATTCTACATTTTTAACACTTAAAAATAAACAATCACTGTACTGCATTAAGACTATGGTCATATTGTCACCTAAGAGACAAACATAACTGCACATGAGCTGACCTGGTCTCTTTGACTGGCTTTCAAACTGCCCTCTCCCTATGTGGGAGAGGTGACTTCTTCACTGTTATGATTTGAGGGGTGCCAGAAGTGTTCTCTGCCTAAATGCCTTGTTTCCTTACCATGTGAAATTCTCTCAAGACTAAGCCTTTGTTGTTCAGCTAATGAATGTTGTCACTGTTCCCCTGTTAAAATCAAAGCCACCATGGAATAAGAGTGTGAAAACGGAGTGGAGAGAGGGATGGGTATTGAACAACCTGTGCTGCTGTAGCATTAAGAAGAAACATTAGGCTAGTGGTTCATGCCTGTAATGCCAGCACTTTGGGAAGCCAAGGTGGGAAGGATTGCTTGAGGTCAGGAGTTTGAGACCAGCCTGGGTAACATAGCGAGACCTCGTGTCTACAAAAAAAAAAATTTTTTTAATTAGCCAGGCATGATGATGTGAGCCTGTAGTCCCAGCTACTCAGGAGGCTGAGGCTGGAGGATCGCCTGACCCAGGAAGTGGAGGCTGTGGTTAGCCATGATCATGCACAGCACTTTAGTGTGGGTGAAAGAGTGAGACTCCTGACTCAGAAAAAAGAGAAGGCCATAGTGTAGTGGGAATCTTTACAGAGAGAGACGGGACACCAAGGCTACTTTGCAGGAAACAGTGTTTATTCATGTCAGCACCAGCTCAGCAGATTTGCATCCAAAGGCTGAGCCCCGAACCGATGTGGCATTGCCTTATATATCTCTTAGTTTCTTTGTCTCCCATACAAGGCAGCAGTTTGGTATTATCCATTTGATTGGATATTCTACAGCTGGAGGTGGCAGTTAGCATTACTTGTTACACACTGACTGGTTTTACATAATTATTTCATTTGCATGTCCTATTTGCTGATTGGCTTACGATATCACTATCCTGATTGAATTCCACCAAAAGTTTGAACACGTAACCCACCAAAGTGATAAGCCCATGAAAAGAGTAGCACAGGCTTTGCCAGGCTCGATGGCTCAGCCTGTAATCCCGTGACTTCGGGAGGCTGAGGTGAGTGGATTGCCTGAGCCCGTGGGGTTCGAGACCCACCTGTGCAGGCGAGACCTCATCTCTACAAGAAATAAAAAAATTAGCCGGGTGTGGTAGTGCACACCTGTAGTTCCAGCTACTCGGAAAGCTGAGGCGGAAGGATCGCCGGAGCCCAGCTGGTCGAGGCTGCGGTGGCTGGGATCGGTCACTGCACTCCAGTCTGGGCGACAGAGTGAGACTCCAACTCAAAAAAAACCAAAAAACAAAACAGAAAAGAAAAGAGTAGCACAAAGAAGCAGGAAGTAACTTATTTTCCCTTTTCTTATTCCTGCATTTTCAGAAGGGACACTGCCTCATTCCTCCCTTTGATGCTTGGACCCCTTTAGGGTCAAAGAGCATCATCCTGATTTAGGGGCTGGCATTGCCATAGCATTACTACATGTGCTGCTGTTTTTTTCTGACCATGGTTCCTAAAGCTACAGCAAATATTAAGGCGAAAATGACAACAACTATTAGCAAGGGATGGCACTGAATTACAATAAAAGTTAGAATAGTTCGTTTGCTTGGTAGATGGTCGATTCCTCAGGCTTCTGCCATGCGCAGATTAGTGACTAAAGCAGGGCTGTTGTCTTTCAGGTTCCTGGAGTTGCAGCTTGCTTCCTTGGCGTGTCAACTTTTGCAGCACAGACAGATCAGACATGCATTCCCAGTCTTGGGAGGCTGGTTTCACTCTGCTGTGATGAATCCAGGGGCCTACATCAGCTACCTTTATTGTGGTGGGGGTGGACAAAATGACAGTAAACGGACCTCTCCAAAGAGGCCTTAAGGGCTGGGTTTTCCATCTTTCTCCTGGCTTAAAGGGGTGAGCATTTGTGTTTAAGCTTATAACTTTTTAACCTAATGATGTATAGCAATGAGTGCCATGACAAGAGCCTGCATTTGCTGTCTCAGAGCAAGATTACCCATTTCTTTTAAATTTCCCCTTATATCCTTAATAATGGGGGGGTGGGTGCCCATAAAGAATTTCAAAAGGGGAGAATCCTGTCTGCTTAGTGGGACTAGACCTAATTCTTAACAAAGCAATTGGCAGCAGTTGATCCCAGCGTAGGTGGGTTTCCTGACATAGTTTACTTAGCTGCAACTTTAGATTCCAGTTCATTTGCTCCACCTTTCCGGAACTTTGGGGGCGATAGGCAGTGTGTAATTTTCATGTGATTCCTAAACCTCGTGCCATTGATTGTATTACCTCAGCTACACATGCTGGCCCATTGTCTGACCCTACAGTGACTGAGATTCCAAATCGGAGAATGGTTTCCTTTGGAAGCAGCAGCACCACTTCATGTGCCTTTTCGGTGCATGTAGGAAAGGCTTCTACCCAACCCAAGAAAGTACATACAAAAACTAAGAGATATTTGTATCCTCTGACTCAGGGAAGCTCAACTATATATTCAAATGGAGCCCCTCCACCACTCTGTATTCCTGGGGAGATTCTAGGCCCCTGCCACGGGTTGTTTAGGGCATATACCTCACATTGCTCACATACCATCCAGGCTATGCTGGAGAGCTGAGGACCATAAAAATGTTGGCCTAACGTGGTCTTGAGGGCTGTCTGGCCTGTATGGGTGTCCTGGTGAAATTACCTGACAAAAGTGAGGGTCAAAGGGATGGCAACTCTCCCATCCTTAAATTTCCACCATCCATCTGGAAGGTAGTCTCCTTCTTCTCTTTTGAACCATGTCTGCTCATGCTGTGAATAATTGGGGTGGCATTCTGCCAACAGACTTGAGAACAATGCTGCAGCAAAAGTTGCCAGTTCTGTTGTTTCCTGGGAGGCTGCAAGTTTTGCCTCCCAGTCTGTCTTTCACGTTCCCTGAGTGACTCTTGAGTCCCCCCTCTGGTGTCCCAGCAATGCATAACTGCTACCTTATTAGGGTCACATACAGCATCCAACAATTCAAGAATTTCTCTACCATACTTTATGTCTTCGCCTCCTGAGTTGATCAGTTCCTTTTCCTTATATAGAGCCCCATGTGCATGAAGGGTGGTAAAGGCATATTTAGAATCAGTATATATATTATCACTTAGTCCTGCCACCAGCTGGAGGGCTCAGGCGAGCACAATTAATTCTGCCCTTTGTACAGAAGTCCCTTTTGGCAGAGGCTTTGCCTCAATGGTGGAGCACAGGGTTACCACAGAGTATCCTGAAAACCATTCTTCTTCCCTTATGAAGCTGCTACCGTCGTGAAATATTCCACACTGGGGTTCCTCAGAGGCTGATCTGTCAAGTCAGGTCAGCTGGAAAATACCTCATCCATGACCTTGATGAAATCAAGACAGGGCTGACCTGGCTCGTTGGGCAGCAGGGTTGTAGGGTTGAGAGTCCACACCACTTCTAAATGGCTGTGTAGATTCTCACATAGCATTCCTTGGTATGTGACCATTCAGGCATTTGTTAGCCAGTACTGCCCCTATATTCTATTAATGTCAACACTGAATGTGATACTCTGACTGTTAGCTCCTGTCCCATAATTAATTTGTCAGCCTCTGCCACTAGAAGTGCTGTGGCAGCGAGTGCCACTAGAAGTGTCAAGGCCAGCCTTGGGTGACAGTGTCAAGCTACTTGGAGAGGTATGCTATGGGGTAATGCCAGCACCCCAGTATTGGGGTTAAGACCGCGACTGCCATTCCTGTATGTTCATGTACATACAGAAAAAAAGACTTAGATATGTTGGGGAGTCCCAGGCTGAGTGCGCTAACAAGGGCTGTTTAATTTCCTCAAAGGTCTTTTGTTGTACTTGTTCCCATAACAGTGACTCCCTTTCTCCCCCCTTTGTGGCTTCATAGAGAGGCTTTGCCAGTATTGAGAAGTTAGGTATCCAAATTCTGCAAAACCCTGCCGCCCCAAGAAATTCATGAACATGACACCTGGTGGTTGAAATTGGAATACAGCAGACAGTCTGTTTTCTTTCTGGGCTGAGCTGATGTTGCCCCTGGGATAGATGGAAACTGAGGTAGTTTACCTTTTCTAAGGCAGATTTGGGTCTTCTTTGATACTTTGTAACCGGCCTTCCATAGGAGGATGAGGAGCTGTTGTGTTCCTTCCATACAGTCCTCCCGTGTTCGGCCAGCCAGCAGCAGATCATCCACATGTTGGAGCAATGTCTGCTGGGGGGGCTAACATGGTGTCAAAAATAGTAGGGGATTTTTGGAACCTCTGTGGCAGTCTAGTCCAAGTTAATTGGCTTTTATCACCATTCTCAGGATTTTCCCACTGAAAAGCAAAAATCGGCGACTCTGAGGAGAAAAGCGGACAAAAAGAAAGCATCTTTGAGGTCTAAACAAGTAAAGAAGGCAGCTTCTGCAGGCATAAGACTAAGGAGAGTGTATGGGTTGGGGACGCCTGGGTGTAAAGTAACAATGGCTTGGTTCACTGCTCTTAAGTCTTAAACCAGCTGGTAATCCTCCATTCCTGGTTTCTGAACCGGTAATAATGGCATGTTCCTAGATGACTGACAGGGCCAGAAGATACCATATTTTAAGAGTCTTTCAAGGTGTTTTTGTATCCCAACCAGCACCTTGCGGGGAATAAAATACAGTTTCTGATGAATGGGTTTGATTCCTGGTGTCAGTTCTATTCTTACCAGGGGAATATTCTGGGCCAATCTGGGGGGATTATCCTCAGCCCATACCCTGGGCACCTTGAAGGGGAATTCAGGCTTCTGTCGGGGCTCCTCTATGTGACTATAAAGTCACCATTCTTCTCCGCGGGGGACTGTAAGGATCATGATTTTCACCTCCAGATTTCTTAAGGCTAAGGTGGCCTGGCCATCAGAGTGAAAGTTTATTTGGGCTTGTAATTTTTCCAAGAGGTCCCTACCCATTAAAGCCACTGGGCAATCTGGAAGGTATAGGAATTCGTGGAAAACTTTATGCCCCACTAGAGTGCAACATTGGGGTTTAGAAAAGGGCAATGAGCCCGGCCACCCATGATCCCCAAAATAGTGACCTGTCTTGGTGAGAGGGGGCCCACCAGTTGGGTTACCACAGTATGCTCTGCCCCAATATCTACCATGAGGTCAAGGGGCTGGTTCCCCATAGTCATTAGGACCATAGGCTCCAAGGGGCCTAGCAAAATGGAGCCTGGTCTGTCCTAGTCTTCTCCAGAGTTCTCCATGGCAGCTAGGCAAACAAAATTACTCTCAGGGACCGCATATGGTTGGGGTGCAGGCTGGTATTGTCCCTGAATCACTTGGCCTCTTCCTCTTTCCTGGGGGACTGAGTGGAAATCTTCCGGCTCTGGGCATTCATTTTTCCAGTGCCCTTCTCAAAAACAAGGAGCACATTGGTTCCACACCAATCTTATCATCAGGTGGGGCAACCCATTTTGCTGGCCTCCCTACTGGCCTTATCCCCTGCTGCAATCTCGGCCTCATCCTGATGGGACAGACCCCCTGGAGTGTTGCTCTGCCAAAGCAGCGGCAAGCAGATCTACTTATATCAGCAGTATCCTCAGCTACGTTTTACACAGGTATGTTTTAGTACGCCTTGTAGAACTTCATTTGTCTGTTCATGTACAATCTTCTAAACAGCTCTGTACCTACCAGCCAAATTATTGCATGCTTTTATATATTTATAATGTTTTCAAAGTAGCTTACTTTTTAATCACTGCTTTTTTTTTACCATACAAATCGTGTGGGCTTATGCAATTCACAATGTACACGTTTACAAAAAGTATACCATACCAACTTGTGAATGCTGAATATTTTGATAAATAGTACATGTTTCAAGAGCAAGGTGTAGTCAAGTGTACCCTAATTCATGAATGCTAATTTATTTTGTTTATACAAGTGTTTCAAGAACAAAGTGTATTCAGATGAATCCTAACTCATGAATGTTAATTGTTTCCTCATAGCCCTATGGGATCAGGGTGTGCCTGTACAAGTCCCCTGTGTGAACGAGCCTTGTTCTCACACCCACCTGTCTCCTAAACATTGATGTTCCAGGCTTCTGTCTCTAACTCCTTCCACAGGTTCTTTCCCTCAGGTACAATCTTCTGCTGTAACTTGATGACTTCTAAATCTTCATCTTTAGGCACAAGCCTCTCTCCTAAGCTACAATCTCATGCTTATCCTTTCTTCTGGATAGCTTCACTCACACTCTCATTTTTAAAACTGAATGGAACTTATTTTATTTCCATAGAACATGCTCTTCTCCTACATTCCTTATCTTAGTAGTGGCCCGAGTAAAAAAATCTACAAGTCACATTACACTCCTCCATCTCCTCTTATGAGCTAAGTTTCTGATGTTTGCTTATTCTATCTTCTGCACTTCTCTAAGTACACTGCCATTGTTTGGGTTCACCTCCCTATGATTTCCATCTCAACTATTGAACTTGCCTTCTTACTAATGCCCATGCCATCTGTCTGGCATCCCTCCACTCCACTCTCCACACCAATGCCATGGCTACATCTAGAGAGTAAATCTGATCTTCTCCCTCCCTCTCTTTGACCAGTAGACAGAGTACTCTTCTAGGACTTCACGACATCTATTCCTCCATCCTTGCCCCCACATATCCCTCTGTGGGGTCAACTGACACTCCAGGAATACCAACTGCTTGTAAATCCCTGAGTACTTGACACCACATATTTGTACAGACTATTCGGTTTTGGAAAATCCTCTTTCTCTCTTTTCTACCTGGTAAAAAACTACTATTCATTCCTCAAATTTTGGCTAAAATTCCATCTCCTTTATGAACTGTTTCCTAACATTTATTCGTTCCTCAAATTTTGGCTAAAATTCCATCTCCTCTAAGAATTATTTCCTGATCTTTATTTCTCCAACCCCAAGCAGAATTAGATACTTGGTATGAAATTAAGAAAAAGAGAAAAGAGAGGAACTATTAAAACCCTAAATTGCTACTGCTATGTTTTAGGTATAATGATAATGGGCTAAAAAGAGTGATTCATTGCCCTACAAGAGGAATAAATAGACATTGCATTACTTCAACCATCTGCTGTGGCCCCCAAATCTCTCTCATTATGATAATGAGTCTATATCAAATTCCCACCACTGTTGAAATAAATTACCAAAAACCCAGTGACCTAAAGTAACATGAATTTGTTATGTTTCTGGAGGTCAGAAGTCTGAAATCAGTTTCATTCAGATAAAACTGAAATGTCAATAAGGCTATGTTCCTTCTGGGAGGCTCTGAGGAAGTATCTGTTACTTGACTTTACCAATTTTTAAAGATTGCTTACATTCCTTGGCTCATGGCTCTTCCTCCACTTTCAAAGCCAGCAGTAAGAATCTTCTTTCCCCTCTGACATCTGCTTCTCTCCTTATATCTACTTTCTTTTACTCTGATCTCCCTGCCCCCTTCTTCTATGGTCCATATAATTAGATTGGACTCACCAGGATAATCCAGGATAGTTTCCCCATCTCAAGATTCTTAACCTAATCACATCTGCAAAGTTCCTTCTGCCATATAAGGTAATATATTAATAGGTTCTGAGGTTTAGGACATGGACATCTTTTGGAGGTCATTATTCTGTAGTATGAACATATATATGTATGAGCAATTCCCTTTTTTGGTAACTGACAATAAAGGGTGAGACAGAATGACAAGAGAAGAAAACATGGTAATGACGTTGCTTAAAAGTGCCTTTAAAAATCACAAGACAAATTCAGGAAAAGGCTGTTCACATTTTCTGATAGGTAGGGAAAGCAAAGAAAGGAAATTGATAGATTTTGTCGTCAATTCTACTGAACGCCATTTTCTAAATCCTGGGAAAAGATGTCTTCATAGGAACCTTGCCTGCAGAGTGACTAGTGACAGCAAACAAAAGAGAAGTTGAGGGAGCCTCTCCTGCTAGCTATAATGTTTAACTGAGGGTAGAAAACAGGTAGGTAATGGAGAACTGGAAATGCCATAAGAACTTCCTTTAGATGCTGTGATGAGAAACTATAGATGCGAAAAAAAAAAGCACTTTAAGTGGTGAAGAAGAATTTTAAGTAACGAAGGGGTTAGTTAACCTCAATTTGTACTCAGTAGCATTACTCCAATCCCCCTGGTTCTGTCCAGTAGCAGTGTTGACCCCAACCCAACACGTGCTCTCCAGTGGCTTTTCCCATGCTTCTTAAGCTTAGGTAAAATGTCTGTAAATCGTATAATAGCTTTGTTTAAAATAAGGAACTTCATTTTAATTGTTATAAGTTCCTTGTACCCACAGACCCACATCCTTCTTCCCCTTGACCTTAGCCACAAGTTCCCTGTAATTGTATACTTTGTTAACTAAAATCAAATGTTACTCCTTGCAAAACCCAATTGTTATATTCTCATATTTTGTTCTTATATTTTGTTAGAAACCTAACCAAGGTAACTCCATTGTGCAATGGTTCTTCCACCTTGTCTCTATGAAACTGCTTTAAACCATATCTTGTTGGTAAAACTCCAGGAACTTTCCAGTCACCAGCTGTGCCTGGAACATAAAGTTAATCAAAACTCCCTAACAACCAAAAGTTCCCATTTTGGTTGCTAAGTGACTAGTTTATGGTTGCTATGGCTAAGTTGCTAGCTTATGGTTGCTAAGTTGCTATGTAACTCACTTGTAGTTTTTGCCTTTAAAAGTTTCTTACTTGCTTTGCTTGGGACTGAGAACTTTTATGGAGATAGCCTCTCTCAGATGCCAGATTAAATAAAGTACTCTTAATGTAATTCTCTGCACATTGGCAACCTAATTTCTTGCACTCCGGTCACAACATAGTGATGCCTAAATGCAACTTTAAGATAACTCCCCCAGTCCCCTTCTTCCCATAGCCCCTCTGCCTGTTCCCCAACTCATCTTCCTATAAGAACTCATCTTCCGCCGGGCTCAGCGGCTCAGCCTGCAATCCCGCACCTTTGGGAGGCTGAGGTGAGTGGATTGCCTGAGCCCACGGGTTCGAGACCCACCTGGGCAGCGAGACCGCATCTCTACAATAAATCAAAAAATCAGCTGGGCGTGGTAGCGCGTGTGTTCCAGCTACTCAGAAGGCTGAGGTGGAAGGATCGCCGGAGCCCAGCAGGTCGAGGCTGCGGTGGCCGGGAGCGGCCACTGCACTCTAGTCTGGATGACAGAATGAGACTCCAACTCAAAAAACAAAAAACAAAAAAAAGAACTCACCCTCCCTGAAGCCCTCCTGAACCTCATTTAGAGGTGTTGACCCCAGTTTATACTCATAGAATAATGTCAGAAAAATTGATGGGTCACTTTTCCTCAAAGAATTCTGATGCTTTATTCAGATTTTTACATTTAGTACATTAGACTCCGACCTTCTTGAGGAGAAGGACTTTGTCACATCCAGCTTCTACAACAGTGACTGGTATTTAGTTCTTGAGTGCAAATCAGTAAAACTGATAATGTGTTAAATTCAAGAACAGAAAGACTAGAGCATGGAGAACCAGGAAAAAAAATTCAGGGACATGTGTTAATTGATTTTTGTATATTTTATTAAATGGAGCAGGGGAAGATTAAATCAATGATAGGTTGTTGTAACATTGCAATAAAATTGGTAAGTGTATCAATAATTGGTAAATAAATGCATTTTGTAAAAGTGGCTGTGGAAGATAATCTATAGGGCATTCAGCCTCACTATGGAAATACATATAAATAAGGGAATCTAGGAACACCCTGAAGTGGGCACATGGGCATTTTTAAGTAAAACCCTGGCAATAACTCTATCACTCTGTGATGGTGCCTTTGTTTGAACCATTGGTTGAAAATTCTGTATTAGGGGATTTCTGGCAAGATGGCAACAAAATATGTCCAACCATGAAAGTCTCTGCAAAAGCGAGTCCCCATAAAAACTCTCTGCATGAGTGGGTGTGTGCCAGTGGGTGAGTGAAAGTCCATCTGAATGGAAATTTGGGTTCATGAACACAGGGCTCTCCTCTGGGGGTGACTTCAATCCCCCACTACCCTGAGATAGGAGCCTTGGCATGCAGGATCATCGCTGTTCTTGGGGTTCTCCTGAGAAGAGGCAGTGGAAAACAGCTGATCTTCACCACCTGGAACCCAGCCCATATTATCACCTGTGACAGCAGAGTGTCAGGAACCCCAGGATCATGGAGAGAGCAGGTCATGGAAAGTTGGAAAGGAGCCCTGCCACTTGTGAGGAAATGCCAACCAGCACCATTTTCTCTCTCCCAGGACCAGGCAAATACCAGCATTGCCCTACCCAGCTCTGCCTAGCCTCCAACCTGGAACCTGAGGTAATCTCCTCATCAAACTTGGAGAGACAGACACCCCTCCCCCATGCTGGAACAGGCACAGACACATCAGATCTAAGTGGGAGACATGACAGCAGTGGCAGCAAGTTGGTTGAGTACAGATCTGGTCCACCCTCCTCCCATAGTACTGGATGAGGCATCTGACCCGTGCTTAGAGCAACCCTATCAGTATGCACTGAGAGCAAAGGGGAGGGGCTGGAGACCAGAGATGAAAGGAAGTTGAAGTTACAGGAACTGCCTCAGAGCATGTTTTTTATTTGTTTTGTTTCTGCTTGTTTTTATTTGTTTTGTTATTGTTTTAGCTTTTTTCACTTCTCTCTTTCTGTTTTTGATTACGCTTTCAAACTTACTTTGTTTTTGTTTCTGTTATTTTAATGCTTTTTTTAGACTTCCTGTTTGTGTATGGGTATTTTTGAGGGAGAGTGCATCAATAGAAGTGTGTTTTTTGGTTTGTGTGTTTGTATGATTGTATGGTTTTTTAAAAAATCTTTTCTGTGTTTGTGTCTCTGTTCATTTATTAGTTGGTAGGTCTTTCTGTTTTCTCTCTTCTTCCTCTCTCTCTACCTTCTTCTCATCATGTTTCTTCTTTCTTTTTCCATTCTTTTCCTTTTTCTTACCTCATTTTGCTTTCAGGAGGCAAACATATACCCCCATTGCATGGACAGATTATAAGGCAGTGGGAAGTGGGTTCCAAGGGCCCACACACCTGTCAGTGGATACTAGGATCTGCAGATAGTTTCTGAATCACAGCATTCCCTCAATTAAATCTCAAAACTGCAAAAAGTACAGCCCCCACCCCAGTTCAGCTTCAGAATTAAACAAAGTCAGAGGATCTACATAAGGGAGAATAGGAGATTGAGCAAACATAAGTAAAATCTAGCTCCACTACTGAACAACAGAATTAAAGAAGAGGTTAAAAAAGAAATGTGTGTTGGGGGAATCTACACAAATGAAAAAAAAAACCAAAGGAAGAATGGGTCTCACACAGATCCATGGGAGGTCAACCATTGAGAATACAGACTTTGGAATGCAAACAATGAAGAGCCCCCAGAATGACTGGTCTCAAACCACAAACCCAGATATCAAGATATTAACAGAGAGAATAAATAGAAATGAGGGAAGACAAGAGAAAAGAATGAAGGAGTTGATAACTGAGATAATAACAATAAAGAATACAGTGAATGAAATAAAGAGCAAGTTGATAAGCATAGAAAGCAGAATCAAACAAGCAGAAGAAAGACTCTCAGAGCTTGAGGACCAAAATATGGAACTAACCCAAACTGCTAAGAACATAGAAAATAAGCTTAAAAAGACAGAGCAAAACCTCTAAGAGATAAGTGATTGTTTCAAGAGGTTGAACCTAAGATTAATTGAAATCTCTGAGGCAAATATAGAGACAGGACTCTGGAACAAACACTCCATGAAATTATTCAAGAAAACTTCCTTCATCTCATCAGGGATGCAGCCATTCAAATACAGAGATTAATTAGAACCCCTGCAAGACAACAAATGAGAAGATCAACTCCTGGACACACAGTAATTCACCTACATGAAGTAGGTATAAAAGAAAAAAATCCTAAAGGCAGCAAGAGAGAAAGGTCAGACTACTTACTGGGGAAGACCAATTAGAATAGCAGCAGACTTATCTACAGAAACACTTCAGGGTAGGAGAGACTGGAGTCCAATCCTCAAAGTTCTCAAAGATAAACAATTTCAACAAAGAATTACCTACCCAGCTAAGCTAAGCTTCATCAGTGATAAAGAATTAAAATCCTTCCCAGACTTTCAATCCCTAACAGTTTATGCAGCCTCCAGACCAGCTCTCCAAGAAACATTTAAGAAAGTATTAAACACAGAAGAAAGAAAAAAATAGCAACAACACCCTCCCCAAGAATGCGGGAAAAAGACTGAAAGTACACATAAATCAAAACACACATGAACAAAAGAAAGACAACAAACAAATAAACAAATGGCAGCAACAACAAAAAACTATAAGACCTTCATGACAGGAATAAACCCTCACATCTCAATAATTATCCCAAATATGAATGGACTAGGTTCATCACTGAAAAGACATAGAATAGCAAAATGAATAAAATACCATGAGGCAACAATTTTTTCTTCAAGAGACTCATTTCACCAGAAAGGACACTTACAGACTCAAAGTAAGAGAATGGAAAACAAAATTTCAGGCAAATGGAATACAAAATAAAGCAGGAGTCAGGATCTTAATATCAGACAAAATATCCTTTAAGCTATCAAAAATGTAAAAAGATTTGGAAGGTCATTACATAATGATAAAGGTTCAATCCGTCAACAAGAAATATCCATCCTAAACATATATGCACCCAACATAAGAGCACCAACTTTCATAAAGTAGCTTCTAGGTAAATTAAAAAGATATTGACTCCAACACAATCATGACTGGGGATTTAAATACCCCACTCACAACCCTAGACAGAAAATAAAGACAAAAAATCAACAAGGAGATCCGGAAGTTCAGGACGACACTGTACCAAATGGACTTAATTAATGCTTACAGAATACTCCACCCAACAACCATGGGATATACATTCTACTGATCATCACATGAAACGTATTCTCAGATCGTCCACATCCTCAGCCATAAATCAAGCATAAGCAAATTCCATAAGATTGAAATACTGTCATGCACCTTCTCAGACCACAGTGGAATAAAAATAAATATCAACACCAACAAAGTTCCCCCAAAACCCACAAAGATATGGACACTAAATAGCATGATGCTGAGCAACCCATGGGTCAACAAGGAAATCAAAATAGAGACAAAAAGATACCTGGAATCAAATGAAAATGAAGAAACATCTTACCAAAACCTCTGAGATGCCATGAAAGCAATTCTAAGAAGAGAATTCGTATCTCTATGAACTCACATGAAGATAATGGAAAGATCACAAGTTAACAACCTACAAATCACCTAAGGGAGCTGGAAAAGCAAGACCACAAAAACTCTAACTTCAGCAGAAGAATCCCGATCACCAGAATAAAAGCCCTAATTCAAGACATAGAAGACAAAAAGATAATATTAAAAAATCAACAAAACAAAAAGCTGGTTCTTTGAAAGGATAAACAAGATTGATGGTCCCCTAGCTAGACTGACCAAGAAAAGAGATAAAAAGCCCAAATAAACACATTTAGAAATGCAAAAGATCAAGTCACAACTGACTATGAAGAAATACAAAAGATTATCATGGATGACTATGTATACTTATATTGAAACAAACTTGAAAACCTAAAGGAAATAGAAGACTTTTGACATCACACAACCTCCCCAGGTTGAAACAAGAAGAAATCAAGACTCTAAATAGACCAATAACATTCCAGGAAAATGACTATGACATAAGAAAACTACTTACAAAAAAAAAAAAAAAAGCCCTGGACCAGAGGCTTTCCACCAGAATTCTACAAAACATACAAGGAGGAACCAGTACCAATCCTATTGAAACTATTCATGGCAATTAAGAAGGATGGAACTCTCCTCAAATCATTCTACGATGCTTAAATCACAGTGATACCCAAACCAGGTTAAGATCCAGGAAAGAAAGAGAACTACAGGCTAACATCCTTGATGAATACAGATGCTAAAATTCTCAACAAGATCCTAGCAAACCAGATCCAATAATACAACTCAAAAATCATCCACCATGACCAAATAAGCTTCACCCCCGGGATGCAGAGTTGATTCAATATTCGCAAGACCGTAAAAGTAATTAAATACATCAACAGATGTAAAAGCAAAAATCACTTGATTATATAATTAAATGTGGAACAAGCTTTTGATAAAATCCAGCACCCCTTCTTGATAAAAACTTTCAAACATCTAGGCATATATGGAACATACTTCAAAATAATAAGAGCCAGCATGTTGCTAAACAGACAGGAATTTGAAACAATTCCCCTGAAAATTGAAACAAGACAAGGATGCCCACTCCCATCCCTCCTTTTCATCATAGTTTTGGAAGTTCTAGCTAGAGCAATCACAAAAGAGAAGGAAAAATCAGGGGTATCCAGGGAGAAAAAGAGTAAGTCGGGTTATCCCTCTTTGCAGATGATGTGATTCTATACCTCGAAAACCCAAAAGAATCTGTCAAAAACCTCCTTGCACTGATAAAGGACTTTGCCAAAGTCTCAGGGTATAAAATAAATTGCAAAAGACAGTTACATTTCTATACACCAGTAATAAATAAACGCAAACCCAAATAAAAAGCACAATCCCATTCACAATATCCACAAAAAAAAATCAAATATCTTAGCATCTTCCTAACCAGAGACGTGAAAGACCTTTATAATAAAAACTTTAAAACATTGCTCAAAGAAATTAAAGATGACACAAACAAGTGGAAAAATATTTCATGCTCATGAACTGGAAGAATCAACATTGTTAGGATGTCCATTCTATCCAAGGAAATCTACAGATTTAATGCAATATCCATTAAATTACCTGCAGCATTCTTCTCAGACCTGGAAACAAGAATACAGTAATTCATATGGAAACATAAACACCTATGAATAGTCAAAACAATCCTCAGCAAAAACAAAACAAAATAAAACAAAAAACAAATGGGAGGTATCATACTCCCAGACTTTAAACTTTATTATAAAGCTACAATAATCAAAACAACCTGATATGGTGCCAGAAAAGGTATATAGACCAATGGAACAGGATAGAGATTCCAGAAGCAAAACCTCAATTTCTCAACCACCTCATCTTCAACAAAGCCTTCACCAACAACCACTGGAGAGAGGAGAACCTATTCAGTAAATGGTGCTAGGAAAACTGGCTGACTACATGCAGAAAATAAAAACAAGACCCCTACCTATCACCATACACAAAAATCAACTCAAAATGGATCAGAGACCTAAATGCAAAACCTCAAACTATAAGAACCTTAGAAAATGCAGGAGACACTCTTGTGGAAATGGGAACTGGCAACCAATTCCTGATCAAAACCCCAAGTGCCCACGCCATAAAAGATAGACAAGTGGGACCTCATCAAACTGACAAACTTCTGCAAAGTCAAAGAAACCATCAAGAGAGCAGGGAGACAGCCCCACAGACTGGGAAAAAATATCTGCCAACTGTATGTCTAACACAGGTCTAACATCTAAGATCTACAAGGAATTCAAATGTGCTGAAAAGAAAGTAACAAACAACCCTATTACAAAGTGGGTAAAAGATATGAATAGACACTTCTCAAAAGAAGGCATACAAGCAGCCTACCGAAACATGAAAAAATCTTCAGCATCACTAGTCATCAAAGAAATGCAAATTAAAACTACACTGAGATACCACCTAACTCCAGTCAGGATGGCCATCATCAATAACTCAAAAACAACAGATACTGGAGAGTATGCAGGGAAAAGGGAACATTCCTACACTGTTGGAGGGAGTGTAAACTAGTACAACCTCTGTGGAAAACCGTTTGGCAATTTCTAAGCAATCTAAAAACTGACTTTCCATATGACCCCATAATTCCCCTACTGGGAATATACCCAGAGGAACTGAAATCACTCTATGAAAAAGATATTTGCACACACATGTTTATTGTAGCATTATTCACAATAGCAAAAACATGGAACCAACCATACTGTCCATTGAAAGAGGACTGGATAAAAAAATGTACATATCCATGATGGAATATTATGCAGTCATAAAGAAAGACAAAATTAAGAACTTTTTAGCAACTTGGATGTACTAATAGTCTATAATACTAAGTGATCAAACACAGAAACAAAGAGTTGACTATCACATATTCTCACTCATAAGTGGACCTTGAACAATTATTGTAATACTATAAGAAAAGGATTGGCAGTAGAGGGAAACTGCCAGGGGTGGAGATAGGATTGGCAGTGGGAAACTGCTAG
>NW_007258947.1:86281-151706 GCF_000164805.1 Carlito syrichta | reverse complement strand
CAACATAAACACCTATGAATAGTCAAAACAATCCTCAGCAAAAACAAAACAAAATAAAACAAAAAACAAATGGGAGGTATCATACTCCCAGACTTTAAACTTTATTATAAAGCTACAATAATCAAAACAACCTGATATGGTGCCAGAAAAGGTATATAGACCAATGGAACAGGATAGAGATTCCAGAAGCAAAACCTCAATTTCTCAACCACCTCATCTTCAACAAAGCCTTCACCAACAACCACTGGAGAGAGGAGAACCTATTCAGTAAATGGTGCTAGGAAAACTGGCTGACTACATGCAGAAAATAAAAACAAGACCCCTACCTATCACCATACACAAAAATCAACTCAAAATGGATCAGAGACCTAAATGCAAAACCTCAAACTATAAGAACCTTAGAAAATGCAGGAGACACTCTTGTGGAAATGGGAACTGGCAACCATACTGTCCATTGAAAGAGGACTGGATAAAAAAATGTACATATCCATGATGGAATATTATGCAGTCATAAAGAAAGACAAAATTAAGAACTTTTTAGCAACTTGGATGTACTAATAGTCTATAATACTAAGTGATCAAACACAGAAACAAAGAGTTGACTATCACATATTCTCACTCATAAGTGGACCTTGAACAATTATTGTAATACTATAAGAAAAGGATTGGCAGTAGAGGGAAACTGCCAGGGGTGGAGATAGGATTGGCAGTGGGAAACTGCTAGAGGAGGGAGGGGCACACATTTTCAACAAAGTAACCTGCATAATAAACATTTGTAAACCTAACTCTGAGTTGTAATCCACATCTTTAAAATAAAAAAAATTTTTTAAAGAAAATTCTGTATTAAATGATTTTCTACTGAGCTCAACGATTCAATAATATTCCCAAGTATGCCTATATAGAGCACAGCTGTATGTCTCCTTACATTCTCATCGCTGTTTTCTGTTATTTTGCCATAGATCACAATTTCAGTCTACACAGAGTAAGAATAACTCATTAAGGAGACCATTGTTTCAGAAAAGAGCTTCCAAAGGGCTGATGTAAAAAATAAATCTCAAAATCTCAATGGCCTAATACAGCAAAGGTCTGTTAATCTTTCTCATATCATAGCCCAATGTAATTCAAGATATACTCTTTGATGGCCTGCATGGAGCAATGAGTCAAGAATCGACTTTCTTCTGAAGGGCATCACTTCCCTCTTAAACACATGGCTTCCATGGCTAATATATATGGGAGAGGAAGGGAGAGCACAGGTAACTTGAGGGGTTCCATGGTCAGGCATGGAATGCTTACATCACTTCTATACATATCCAATTGGTACAATCCTAGTAATATGGCCCTAGTTTAACTGAAAAAAAAGAAGGAAAGAAAGAGAAAAAGAAAACTTTGGTGAATATAGTCTTCCTATGTGCCCAGAAAGAGGAAAGAAGAAAATAGAATTTTAATAAATCCATTGCACTGCCTGTCACAATTGCTGAGGAATCTTTAGAATTAAAGCAAAAGTCTCAGCTTTGTTTCTTCCTTCCAAATATGTATTAATTTATTCAGTCTGTCTTCCTATGCTCTCCTCCTCAACTTATTCCTTAAATGTGGGGAAATCCCATGAATCTGTTTTTGGTTCTCTTCTCATATTGTGTGCTTTCTCCAAGTAAACACATGTACTCACTTGAATTCAAATTAACATTTTCTATTGAAATTCTTAAAACTATGGCTCTAGTTTTGACCATTCTCCAGAGATCAGACCCATTCTTCTCCCTGCCTATGGAACAGACCCCTAAACGTCTGGCAATCACCCAGACTCAGCATCTACAAAGTGAACTGAATTTCAAATGATGTCACTCTCTCTTTAGTTGTGTCTCCTTTTCATCTTAAAGCTATCCTCTGAGTCTCCCTTTCCCTGTACCTCCTTCATTACCAAATCTTGCTCATACTACTTCAGAAGTTTTTCTGTGGTTCTTACCACCAGATACATTTGCCTCGTGTTATTGACTTCAACTCCAATGATAATATGTACTTTATTTTATCAGCCTACTACCATGGAACTTGTCCTCACCAGTGATTACTCCACCTATGAAATCTTAAATTCTAAATACAAATTCTATTATAATTTAAGTGTATACCCTTTCAGCTTATTCTGTGTTGAATCCTGCTATATCTACTTCTTATCTTATCAAGGATTTATCCTTTTATTCATAGTTTAGAAGTCACCTTCTCCTCTCACTGTCTCTCTACCCAGTCTGGACCCTATGCTATATCTCTTGATGTGTCACCTTACTTATCTACTTCTATGTGCCCCATTATTCTACAACTTAGATCAACATATTAGAATATAATTTTCTGCAGAACAGAAATTATACCTGTTTTGGTAACAACTTTATCTCAAGTATCTAGACTAATGCCTAACACATAGTCAGCATCCAATAAGTGTTTGATGAATAAGTCAATGGCTGAACTCTGAAATTTGTTTTGTCCAGCCTAACACTTGCCATGCTAAGATTTTCCATTGAAAAATAATGCCATTAAATTTTTAAGGCTCCAAATTCCTGGCAAGCCTTTCAATTTGTCTTTGATCTGCTCCAGGTCTCATTTTCTTGAATAAATATTTCAAAGTTTTTCATAATCCTCATACTTCCTACTTACTCTTTAAGTCCCAATCCCATAACTATATACTTGCTTATGAACTATTTCTTTCTTTTTTTAGTAGGAGCCTCACTCTTACCCAGGCTGAAGGGCAGTGACATGCTCTCAGACACCACTGGGCTTGACCTGCTGGGCTCAGGTGATCCTTCTGCTTCAGCCTTCCAAGAAGCTGGAACTACAGGCACACACCACCACACCCGACTAATTTTTGACTTATTGTAGAGATGGGGGTGTCTCATCAAGTTGTCCAGGTTGGTCTTGAACCCGTGGGCTCAGGCAATCCTCTTACCTCAGCCTCCCAAAGTGCTGGGATTATAGGCATGAGACACCACGCCTGGTCTGCTTATTCGTTGTTTCTGAAATACCTTTGGAAATATTTATTTATTTGTTTGCTTGTTTGTTTTATTGGTTTTGTTTGTTTTGGCAAGTAACTGAATCTGACTCTTGCTGCCTTATTTATATTGGTGTATTGATTGTAAAGCTATTCATTAACTTATAGGATGGAAGAGAGCATGGGGGATCTGGTTAAGAAAAAACAGGAACTAGAGTAATTCCAGGGGTCCAAATAACAAAATCACTGAGTTTATCCCTCTGATTGTCTTTCTGAGAAATCTCCTTCTTGTTCTCTCTACTCCAGTGGGTTTGATGGATGTATCTTTGATCTAATTCTTGCTGAAAGGATGAATTCTATTTTGCCTTCATTGCTTAAAGGTTATATCAGTTTTATCTTTTTCAGTTGTAAGTGAGAAGAATTTCCCTTTTCAACCTTTCATTTTCTGATTTTTGAGATTTTCTTTACTTCTGTTTATTATTGTTTGAAAGACAGTTCTTTCTGAGCTAATGTCTTTTTTCAATATTTTATCAGTTGCTGCCAACAGTAATGAAACACATTATATTAATGAATTATTTTTCCATAGAAAATTCTATATTAAATGATTTTCTTCCCTGAGAGCTACACATATATTAAATATAACATCTGCCTTCATATTATCACAGCCAGTTCCACCAAAATTTTTTTTCAGTACATAACATGAATGGCTATCCTGCCAACCTTCATATCAGTGTTATCACCATCTTCTGACTGAATTCAAGCCAATACCACATATTTACAGCAACACCCAAATTCCAGGTACCGTTTTCTGCATTGGTCAGCTAAATGAAGTTAAACTTCAATAATAAACAACTCCAAAACACAGGAGCTTAAGAAAAGATTTACATCTCATTCATGCTTCACGCCCTCTGCTACATATCATCCTTACTCTGAAATTCAGGTGGACAAAGCAGTCATTAACTGTAGCATAGCCATTTGCTATGATTGCTAATGTTGATCAGAAAGCTCTTCATTAGCTTATAGGATGAAAGAGAACACAGGGAATCTAGTTAAGAAAAAGCAGGATCCAGGGATCCAGATAACAGAATCACTGAGTTGACCTCTCTGAATGCCTTTTCTAAAAATCTTCTTCCTGTTTTCTCTACTGCAATGGGTATGATCCATCTATGGAAGAGGGGCAGAGAGAGGACATCATGAGGTGCACATTGGTTCACTGGTCAAGGTATGTCCCATGGCCATGAGAGAGAAGGTAGTCAAAAGCTGTCTAGGCAGATAGACAAGGAGGACATGGAAGAGAAGTAACACTTGAAGAAATGCCCCTGCGACTCCCCCTCACCCATCATATAACTAGTAATTGAAAATGTGATTAATGTGGTTAAGAACATCAGCTTAAGCCAGGATGTTTTGCTCAAAAGAACTTTTTGCCATAGCTTAACTAAGTGTCCTAACTTGACCTAAGTTTACCATAATATCATTAGCATGACATCATTGAGGCTTTACCCCCCCCACACACACTTTTCTGTGGTACTTATGGGTAATAATCAAAATGAAGTGACTTTAGACAAGGGCACACATGGGCAGTAGAGGCTAGGACCAGGAAACTGCTAGGAGGTTGAGAGGCGGGTAACATACAAATAAGAACACCCCTAGAAGGGGGAGAGAGACATACAGAACATTCTCCCATTGTGGGTAACCCATTTAGGCCCCTCTCTTCTTGAGAACTTTCTGTTGTTTAATAAACTGCTCTTTCACACATTCTTTGGCATCAGTGTTCCTTAATTTTCTTGGTCGTGAGACAAGAGCTTGAGGATCTAAGCTGACAGCACAGTTGAAAATTCCTGCAACATTTCTTGATGCCATGACTAGGATCACTGAATTCAGAAGAGTGAGTGAAAACAGACTTATTTCTTTACTTTCATTTCTGAGACTTCTTGTTTTCAAAGTAGCTTTCAATCTCAAAACCAAAAGGGGCCTCTGTCAGCCACTTAAAAATAAGTAGCACAGCCGCCAATCTATAGGACACAGAGGACAGATTTGCTGGAGAGGACTTGGTCAGTCCCCCATTGCCTTCAGGTGTTGGGATTGTTGACTCTGTTCTGATCCAGTGTTTCCTTCATGGATGTCTAGTCATTGCATGGGACTGGACTGAAGTTTGGAAGTAATTGAAGATTTCTGGCCAAGGCTACTCCTTGGTGTTATCCAAAGGCTCCCTGGCCAACTCAAGTTCCCAACAGCCTATTAGGGTATCGGCATAAGACTTCCAGCCTTTTCTATCACATTTTCTTTCTTTCTAAAATTACCATCTTTGTACTTTATGTTGAAAACATTTTTGCAATATGAAGTAATACTTATATTTGATAAGATATGCTTCAGACTTAGGGAATGTGGCAGGGAGCAAAGTTGCTTTTGCTATTTTCTGAAAACTGGAGGAAACCAAGAATTAGAAAAATGGATCTTATTATGTACTGGGATCTCAGGGACAAGAGTGGGAGACTATTTTCCCCATCACATATTTCTCCATTGCATACAGGCTGCTTTTTAAAAATCACATCAGGAATCAGTACATTATTGTCAATGTAGCTAGGACAGCAATGCAGGCTCTTAGTTTTCTCCTTTTAAGTGAAATTTTGTGAGGCCTGACTTCCCCACTCCTGGACTCCCTTTCACATCTTTGCCTGAGTCAGATTTGGCTCCAGAGTTACACATTAACTTTTCAGGCCTTATCTACCAGTCTAAGAGATCAGAGCCTATCAGAATGTTGGTTATTTAGACAATGTGGGCTTTTCCCTTTTGGTGTTTTATCAGTTCTGTACCCAAAGGATCCAGGTAGCCCATTTGCTTACTCTGCTAAGATCTAAATCCCAGTTGTTCTACCCCATCTGTCAATGGGAGAACAATTCATATGAAAGGGAAACTAGCATAAGAATGCCCTGCCAGTTAACAGTGGCAATTTGTCAAAGACCAATGGAAGGGGATTCAATGGACTCATAAATCTTTCTCAGGCACTTTTTACATCACCAACTTGAGTGGTCATGTAGAAATTGAGGGCTTAACTTGCAGGTCCACTATTCCCATCTTTGTGGGTACTGGCACTTGGCCAATGAAATATATAAGATACTTGAGGAAATAAAGGAAGGGAGGTATAAATGTGAAGAAGGGTGTGTGTGTCTCCCTCAGGGGTGGGCACACACACACACACACACACACACAACAGATATGTGTGTGTAGAGGGATATGTGCATCTACCTCAAAGACACACACCCATACCTCTTACTCTGAAAACCCTAGCTCAAGTGCAGGTACTTCAATGCATCTTCCAAACTTCAATTTGGAAAAGGTCATATTGGGTCACTAAACCAAAATCTAGGGGATCCAAAGTCAATCAAGGATGAAGGGTTGGGGTGCTATACAGACAGTGAGTACAAAAAGTCCTGTTGACCCAGTCCCTTCCATCACACATGGATAGATGTTGCACTTGTATCCATGGGAACACCATGAGCCAGTAAGGACAGGTAAGTGAAAGGGCACTCTCCCTCCTTCGATTCTTATTCATGCATGTTGGTTGGAGAGAGGAAAACCCAAAGGGTGCCTTTCTTTTGCCATCTACTCTTTTCAGATGGGCAACAAACTATCTGCAGTATGCACTTCCCTTGAGTGCATTCTGACTCACTGGGACTCTGATCCTCAAACCCTGAAGAAAGAACACCTTAAAATCTTTTGCATCCAGGCATGACCAAGTTACAAATTATAGGATGGAGAAACCTGGCCTCCAGAAGGAAGTATCAATTACAATACAATCCTGCAATTAGATCTTTTTTGCATATGTAGGGCCAAATGATCTGAGGTCTCCTATGTGCAGGCCCCCTTTGCTTTATGAAAAAATCCAGACCTTCGCTGATATTATAAGATTTGCTCAGTCCTTATGGCAGTTCTATCCAGTGATGGTCCAAAAGAACAGAGGCTGACAACTCCAGAGGAACCACTAGGGAAAGCATTAACCCCTAAAGCCATACTAGTTGTTCCCCTTATCCAGGTTTCTCCTATACTTCAAACCTACCACCCCTAAAAATCCACATCCTAGAAGAGTTCCTGTTTTATGCATGCCTTTGCAAGAGATGGCCAATGAATTTGGTCCTAGCAAAGTATAGGTTTCCTTTTCCTTATGAAACTTAAGACAAATCACAGAGGATCGTGGTAAATTCTCAGATGACCCAGACAGATACATAGATGCTTTCCAAAATTTGACTCAGGATTTTGAACTTTCCTGGAAGGACATTATGTTGTTCCTAGGTCAGACTTTAACAATTACTGAAAAACAAGCTGCTCTGCAAGCAGCAAAAAAATTGGGGGGATGAACTTTGTATCTCCTATAGTGGCAGAGGAAAGGAAGAACCTTATCCAACTAGAAAATTAGCAGCACCATTAGAGGATCCTAGATAGTATTCTGATGGTGGTCCAGGAGAATGAAGGAGAAAACACTTTCAGATGTGCATATTGGAAGGCTTGAGAAGGATTGGTACTAAACCTCTCAATTATTCTAAGCTATTCATCATAGCTCAGAGAACAGATGAGAATCCCTCTGCATTTCTGGAAAGGCTCAGAGAGACTTTAATCAAGCACACCTCCCTTGGCTCCTAAGCCAATTGAAGGACAACTAATCTTTAAAGTAAATTTATTACTCAGTCCCTGATATCAAGAGGAAGCTACAGAAGCAAGTTATAGGACTAGATAATATCTTAGAGAATCTCCGGAAGGTTGCTACCTTGGTCTTTTACAATAGGGATCAGGAAACAGACAAAAAAGGAAACACAAGAAAAAGACTGAGGCTCTAGTGGCAGTTTTACAGGCCTATAATTCCCAGGATCCCTGTGGTGCATCTGTTAACTGCTATGAATGCAGTAAGCTAAAACATTAAAGAAGTAATAGGGCGGCAACATGGAGGTCCACACAATCTGAGGGCCAAAAGAGGCATCTCAAATGGTAGTCGCCATTAGTGACAAAACTCCAATGACCCATCAGAAACCTGGTGAGAATGAACCTGCTAAGGGAATGATGACTGCTGCCATGGGTACAATCTGCAGGGGCACTAGAAACCTAGTTGCCCCAAAAAGGCCTAGATCTCCAGGACCTAGTCCACTGCGCAGGCCACAGAGACATTGGAAGCAAATGTGTTCTGTTCTGAAAGGAAGAAAACATCTAGCTCAGGAATGTTGACCGCCGAGGAGGTCTGGGAACCAACTAAAGTGTCTGGTATAGCTTGCCATCACCCCAGCAATTCCTAGGTAACTACTAGGGCACAGGAACCCAAATTACTTTATTAATTAACACAGGTGCCAGCCATTTAGTACTGGCTATCCATGTTGAAATATAGATAGGCTTAATTGAAGTTGCTAGGGGTAATTCAAAGTATAAGTATAGGTTATGTGGAAAGATGGAAAAGGGAAAGCCAGAGAAGCAAAGGAAAGATGTAAAGGCAGTTGTTGATATAGGAGCATGCTTTTGGTAAGGAAAGAGATATAGGACAGAGAATAATTGTATATACAAAGAACCTTGTATGGTAAATTCTGTCCTGCAATAAAAAGGTTGGTTACTTAAAGGAAGGAAAATATAGGACAAAAGTAGACGGTTCATGCATGTCAAAAAAGGATAAGTGTATGTTATGAAAAAGTATATGAAACCCAGGAGACTTAGTACTGGCGAAGGTTCTTACCTCTCTTTCCCCTTCTTTGGGCCCAACTTGAGAGGGACCTTATACTGTTCTCTCTACCCCTTTAGCAATGAAGGTTGCTGGAATACATATTGGATTCATCACAGAAAGATAAAATCCTAGAATCCTGAGGAAGTCTCCTCCACCAACCCAGAGGGACCGCCCAACTACTGATGTGAGAAAATTGGAGGTATCAAACTAAAGATCACAAAAGATAAATACCCATAATTAATCTTTCATGACTTCTCCCTATTTTCCCATCCCGTCTAAGTCCCTTCTACTCCATATTATTTCAGTCATTTTACCTTTCCCTTCACCACTCAACTTAAAATGCCACAACTCCTTTTTGATGCATATCTGCAGGGAGACTTTAACTACCCAGGGAATTCAATTTCTAATAGACCTTCTAGAATAGGTCAAACATTACTTAGAATGAAACCTTCCCTCATCCAATTCAGAGATAAAATATTTTCTCATTATATTGTTACCTTTGCTTGGTGTTTTGAAGGTGTTTAGTCTTAATCTGTATTGCTAAGTGTTGTTGTCAAGGACCCTTTAATTTTGAACACCCATGGGGTTTTCTTCTTCCTTAAACAGTTATCTGTCTTATACGCACACATTATAGGTTTATTTTTAGTTTTCTGGAGTACTCATGCTAGAAAAATCCATATTAAATCTCATCCTCATGGTACAGCAAGGATGGAAAGCCATGGCAGCTGCTATTGAAAATCAACATCCATTAACTCACTAGCTACTGTGGTCCTGCAAAACCATTGAGCACTAGATATGTTCACAGCAGAACATGGAGAAACATGCACATTATTAAATAAAATTTGTTATTTCTGGATTAACATTTCTTCCCAGGTAGGAAAAAAACCTTCAGGTCATAAAAAATAATATAAAAGTCATTGATACTTCAAGAGAACAGGTAGGCTCAGAACCCAATTGACTGCAAACCTTTCTATCCTCTTTAGGGATTTCTAATATATGGACGTAGATTTTCCCCTTAATAGCTCCTTTTCTTGTATTGCTCATATTTGGTCCATGCACAATGAACCTTCTTATAAAATTTGTTTCTTCTCGCCTGGAGACTATAAAACTGCAAATGGTGGTACAGATGGGGGCCTGCATGACAGTACTTTTTTTCTAAGACCCATTAGACTATCCTCTGGAGGACCCCTAACTGCCACATAAATGACACCCTCTCACAGCTTGAAGAAGCCAAAGCAGTCCTCACCTCTCCTCCTTAATGGCAACTAAGGATACTACTCCAGAGAGGGGAATTAGAGAGGAAGTAGTCAGATGCTAGCTAGACAGATAAACAGGGAGGGTCTCAAGGAGAAGTAACAACTGCAGAAGCCCCTGCACCCTTCCCCATTATATAACTAACAATTGGAAATGTGGCTAATGTGGTGAAGAGCATCTGCTTAAGCCAGGATGTTTTGTTCAAAGGGACTTTTTGCCATTTAGATGCAGGCTCAATAGCTTAACTAAGTGTCTTAACTTGACCTAAGCTTATTTTAATATCATTAGCTTGACATTAGCATTGAGACTTTACCCCCACCCCAGTGGGCGTTTCTGTGGTACTTATGAGTAGTAATAGAAATGGAGTAACTTTAGACAAGGGAACCCATGTGCAGTAGAGGCTGGGACCAGGAAACTGCTAGGAGGTTGAGAGGTGGGTAAGACGCAAATGAGAAGAGCAGACCTAGAAGGGAAAGAGAAAAACACAAAACACTACCCCACTGTGGATTTCAAGCCCCCTCTTCCTGAGAACTTTCTGTTGCTTAATGAACTGCTCATTCACTCATCCTTTGGCATTTTGCATTCCTTAATTTTCTTGGTCATGAGACAAGAACTCAAGGACCTAAGCAGACAGTGCAGCTGAAAATTCCTACAGCAGCAATGTCTAACTATAAAGAGGACGAAGAAGTAAAATTCTACCAAGTTTCTGGAAGGTGGAGAGCTAGAAATATTGGGTTAACAACACTAATAACGATCATACCATCTTTTGTGTTAATCAATTCAATATTGAAAGACCCAAGAAAGAGTCAGATCAGCCTCACTTGGGCTTGGTAAAACATGGCAGCCTTCGAAGGTTGACATTTCCATCAGGACCATACACAGTGGAGAAGAGATTATTTTCCAAAGGGAAATCAGAACATTGTCACCAAAACAAAAACAGAGGCAATAGGTGCTGTGTCAACAAACAAATAGAAACAAATGTTATTACATACATCTTCTCTCTATTGATCTCACAGAAAATCTTCTTCTTTCTCAAGGTTGATTGCTCCTACTGTGCTTTTGCGACAGTATTCCCATGTCTTTCATTATAGACCACCTCTTGGAAGTTGGTGCTCTCCAGAGGTCTTCTTCAGCACTCTTTTCATTTTAAATCCTCTTTCTCATAGTTTTAGCTGCCCCCTGTATGCAGGTGAATCTCTCCACTGACCTACAAATCTGTATAACTAACTGCCTAATAGAAACATTTGTATCTGTATGTTATAAAAAGTATCTAAAAATAAACTCATATCTTATCCTAGTCCAGAATTTCTCTTTCTTCTATTCTCTTTATAACAATTGGTGCTACAGACTGCCATTTATTCAGTCTTTTATTCGGAAACCTGCTAGTAATCTTAGACAGTTTTTTTTGTCTTAACCTTTCCTCCTTATCCAACGAGTATGTAATCCTGTTGATTTTATGTCATAAATATTTCTCAAATCTGTCCTCTTTATTCTCACTACAGCTTCCTTAGTTGAGTATATGTGAGTGTGTTGTGTATCTCTGGACAGTCTACCACATTTTCCACTTATGGCCTTGCCCACTTCACTGACAACAAAATTATATTTCAAAAGTAGCAGTCTGACCATTATCTCCAAAATTAAAATTTTCATTGTTTATAGGAGAATCTCCAAGTTTCTTTGTATAGCACATCATGCCCTCCAATCAAGGCCACTTGCCTACTTCTTCAGTTTCATCCTATGCTAATTTCTTGCTTTCGTCTTAGTGTTCACACCCTGAACACAACACACTGTTTTGAAATGGTACAAGAGGCAATCGGCTGCATTCTCTCATGGTCAAAGACAGGGGGCATAAACTGGGAGAAAAGGGAGTGTTTAATTTCTATAACCAGGTTATAGGGAGATGGGTCAGTCTCTTTACCAAAAAAACCCACTCAAAGCAAAACAAATTCATTCTAGAATTTATACCCCAAATCCATAACCCTTTACCTACCCTGAGTTTGAAGCCTACATGCAGTTTTAGCAAGACTCAAGATTTACATTAACAATTTCTGGTATGTGACCACTGACATGACTCAGTCTCCTGGTCATGCTGACATTTTTAGATAACATTCTGTAATTTACAATGTGCTTTTTACATGTTCTTTACAGGAAGGGGCAGACAATTGCAACATTTGGAAGGGAGGGAAAGTCACAACATTTAAAATAGCTTTAAATTGTTTTAAAACATAATTGTAACATTCTCCTGTTCCCAGATCCCTGGCCTACACCAGTTCAATGTCCTCATATTCACAGATGAAGGGGAGGTGGACAATGCCCACTCTAGGCTTACAGACACACTACTGCTGGCCTTGGGCCACTCTCCTAATTGTGAGGTGGTCTGACTTGCCCAGGTACTTACCATGGCAAACCCATGGTAGGAGAGGAGAAGCGGGATTGAGGGTAGTAGTGAGAAAGAATATGCACTTTTATTTCTTTATTTTTATTTTTTAAGGACAGCAGATTTATTATGGTAAGCAATGTAGAGAAGACAGTGGAACCACATCTTTAAATTTTTTATTTTAAAGATGTGGGGTACATTTCAGATATAGGTATACAAGTGGTCATTGTACAGGTAAATTTTGGGCCTCCCTTTGGTCCCTGATTTGAGATCATGTACCCTTATTGATGTTATGTACCCCCTCCCTCTCCCGACAGTGTCCCACTACTGCCAGTCCCTTTCTTATTGTATTATGTAAATGTTCAGGGTCCACTTATGAGTGAGAACATGTGGCACTTAGTTCTCTGTTTCTGTGACATATCACTGAGTATGATACACTCTAAATACATCCAAGTTGCTGTGAAGTCCATAATTTTGCTCTTCTTTATGGTTGTGTGATATTCCATTGTATATATATGCCACATTTTTTCTTTATCTAGTCCAGTTTCAATGGGCAGCCTGGTTGGTTCCATATTTTTGCTATTGTGAATAGTGCTGCAATAATCATTTGTGTGCAGTTAACCTTTTTTGTAGAGTGATTTAAGTCCCTCCACATATATTTCCAGAAGGGGGATTGTTGGATTGTAAGGAAGATCAATTTCTAGTTATTTTAGGAATCACTACACTATTTTCCATAGGGGTTGTACTAGTTTGCATTCCCACCACAGTGTAGAGGTGTTCCTTTTTCTCTGCATCTTTGCCAGCATCTGTTGTTTTTTGTTTTATAAATGATGGCCATTCTTACTGGAGTTAAGTGGTATCTCAATATGGTTTTTATTTTCATTTCTTTGATGATAAGTGAGGCTGAGCATTTTTTCGTGTGTCTGTCTGCAGCATATGTCTTCTTTTGAGAAATTTCTATTCATGTGTTTTGCCCACTTTTTAGCAAGGGCTGTTCCCCCCCCCCACCTTTTGACACATTTGAGTTCCTTGTAGATGCTGGATGTTAGGTCTCTGACAGATATGCTGTTGGCAAATATTTTTTCCCATCTGTGGGCTATCTCCTCACTCTCTTGATGGTTTCTTTTGTTTTGCAGAAGCTTTTCAATTTGATAAGGTCCCACTTGTCAATCTTATCTCTTATGGCATGGGATTTGGGGATTGTGGTCAGGAATTGGTTACCTATTTCAATTTCCATGAGGGTGCCTCCTGCATTTTCTAAGATTTTTATAGTTTGAGGTTTCACATTTAGGTCTTTGATTAATTTGGAGTTGATTTTTATGTATGGGGATATGTACCACATTTTAAAAATCCAGTCCTTTTCATGGGCAGCACGGTTGGTTCCATGTTCTTGCTATAGTGAACAATACTGTCATAAACATACGTGTGCAGGTGTCTTTTTTATAGAGTGATCTGAGTTCTTCCAGGTATATTCCTGGTAGGAGAATTGCGGGGTCATATGGAAGGTAGATTTTTAGAACTTTTAGGAATCACCAAACTGTTTTCCACAGAGGCTGTACTAGTTTACACTCCCACCAACAGTGTAGAAGTGTTCCCTTTTTGCCACATCCTCTCCAGCATCTATTATGTTTTGAGTTATTCATGATGGACATTCTGACTGGAGTTAGGTGATACCTCAGTGTAGTTTTAATTTGCATTTGTTTGATGACTAGTGAGGCTGAACATTTTTTCATGTATTTGTTGGCTGCTCGTATGTCTTCTTTTGAGAACTGTCCATTCATATCTTTCACCCACTTTGTATTGGGACTGTTTGTTTTTTTCTTTTCAGCACATTTGAGTTCCTTGTAGATCCTAGATGTTAGGCCTTTGTCACACATATAGTTGGCAAATATTTTTTCCCAGTCTGTGGGCTGTCTCCTTGCTCTCTTGATGGTTTCTTTGGCTTTGCAGATGCTTGTCAGCTTGATGAAGTCTCACTTGTCTATCATCTCTTATGGCATAGGCACTTGGGGTTTTGATCAGGAATTGATTGCCAGTTCCAATTTCCATAAGAGTGTCTCATGCATTTTCTAAGGGTCTTATAGTTTGAAGTTTTACATTTAGGTCTCTGATCTGTTGAGTTTATTTTTGTGTAGGGGGATAGGTAGGGGTCCTGTTTCAATCTTCTGCATATGATCAGCCAGTTTTCCCAGCACCATTTACTGAATAGATTCTCCTCTCCCCAGTGGTTGGTGTTGGAGGCTTTGTTGAAGATGAGTTGGAGACAAATTGAGGTTTGGCTTCTGGAATCTCAATTCTATTCTGTTGGTCTACATGCCTGTTCTTGTACCAATACCAGGCTGTTTTTATTATTGTAGTTTTATAATAAAGTTTAAGTTCTGGGAGTGTGATACCTCCTGCTTTTTTTTTTTTTGAATTGGAGTCTCATTCTGTTGCCCAGACTGGAGTGCAGTGGCCTCTCCCAGCCACCGCAGCCTCAACCTGCTGGGCTCCAGTGATCCTTCCGCCTCAGCCTTCCAAGTAGCTGGAACTACAGGCGTGCACTACCACGCCCGGCTAATTTTTTGATTTATTGTAGAGATGAGGTCTCGCCTGCCAAGGCAGGTCTGGAACCCGCAGGCTCAGGCAATCCACTCACCTCAGCCTCCCAAAGGTGCGGGATTACAGGTTGAGCCACCGAGCGCGGCTCCTCCTGCTTTTTTTAAAATTTTCGTTATTTGTAGTCATTTATGCTTCCATATGAATTACTGTATTGTTGTTTCTAGGTCTGAGAAGAATGTTGCTGGTAATTTGGTGGGTATTGTGTTCAATCTGTTGATTGCCTTAGATAGAATGGACATCTTAACAATGCTGATTCTTCCAATCCATGAGCATGGAATATTGCCCACTTGTTTGTGTCATCTTTGATTTCTTTGAGCAGTGCTTTGTAGTTTTCATTTTAAAGGTCTTTAACATCTCTGGTTAGGAAGATTCCAAGGTATTTCATTTTTTTGTGGCTATTATATTTTTATTTGGTTTTCTGTTTATAGTTGGTGTGTAGAAATGCAATTGTCTTTTGCACATTTATTTTATACCCTGAGACTTTGCCAAAGTCCTTTTTCAGTGCAAGGAGGTTTTTGACAGATCCTCTTGGATTTTCGAGGTATAGAATCGTGTCATCTGCAAAAAGGAATAACTTGATTTTCTCTTTTCCTATATAGATACCCCTGATTGCCTTCTCTTTGATTGCTCTAGCTAGAACTTCTAAAACTATGTTGAACAGGGGGGATGAGAGTGGGCATTCTTGTCTTGTTCCAGTTTTCAGAAGAAATGGTTCCAATTTTCATCTGTTTAGCAATATGCTGGCTGTGGGTTTCTCATAGATGGCTCTTACTATTTTGAGGTATGTTCCATCTATGCCTAGATGTTCGAGGATTTTTATCAAGAAGGAGTGCTGGATTTTATCAAAAACTTTTTTTGCATCTAATGATATAATCATGTGGTTTTTGTTTTTACGTCTGTTGGTGTATTTAATTATGTTTATGGTCTTTCGAATTTCAAACCATCCTTGCCATCCTAGGAATGAAGGCTACTTGGTCGTAGTGAATGATTTTTGAGATGTGTTGTTGAATCCGGTTTGCTAGGATCTTGTTGAGAATTTTAGCATCTATGTTCATCAAGGAATGTTGGCCTGTAGTTCTCTTTCTTTCTTGGATCTTTACCTGGCTTGAGTATCAATGTGATGTTAGCTTCATAAAATGATATGGGGAGAGTTCCATCCTTCTCAATTACCAGCAATACTTCAATAGGATTGGTATCAGTTCCTCCTTGTATGTTTGTAGAATTCTGCCATAAAGCCATCTGGTCCAGGGCTTTTTTTGTAGGTAGTTTTCTTATAACATGGTCAATTTCCTGTTTGTTATTGGTCTATTTAGGGTCTCGATTTCTTCTTGTTTCAACCTGTGAAGGTTGTATGATGTCAGAAAGTACTCCATTTCCATTAGATTTTCAAGTTTGTTTCCATACAAGTATGCATCATATTCTCTGATAACCTTTTGTATTTCTTCAGGGTCAGATGTGACTTCATTTTTTGTGTTTCTGATTGAGTTTATTTGCACTTTTTCTCTCTTTTCTCAGTCTAGCTAGGGGTCTGTCAATCTTGTTTATCCATTCAAAGAACCATTTTTTTTTGTTTCTTTTATTTTTTTGTATTACCTTTTTGTCTTCTATGTCCCAGACTTGGGCTTTTATTTTGGTGATCTGGATTCTTCTGCTGAAGTTAGGATTTTGGTGGTCTCGCTGTTCCAGCTTCCTTGGGTGACTTGCTAGTCTGTTAATTTGTGATCTTTCCGTTTTCTTCATGTGCATTTGTAGAGATACGAATTCTCCTCTTACTACTGTTTTCACAGCATCCCAGAGGTTTTGCTAAGATGTTTCTTCATTTTCACTTGTTTCCAGGTATCTTTTAATCTCTGTTTTGATTTCTGTGCTGACCCAGGATTTGCTTAGCATCATGCTGTTTAGTATCCATATGGGTGTTTGTGGGTTTGGGGGGAACTTTGTTGGTGTTAATATTTATTTTTATTCCACTGTGGTCTGAGAAGGTGCATGGCAAAATTTCAATCTTAGGAAATTTGTTTATGCTTGATTTATGGCCGAGGATGTGGTAGTTCTTAGAGTACATTCCATGTGGTGATGAGTAGAATGTATATTCTGTGGTTGTTGGGTGAAGTATTCTGTAGATATCAATTAAGTCCATTTGGTCAAGAGTCACATTGAGGTTCTAGATCTCCTGTTGATTTTTTGTCTTGATGATTTTTCTAGGGTTGTGAGTGGGGTATTTAAGTTCCCAACTATGATAGTGTTAGAGTCAATCTCTTTTTAAAGTTTGCCTAGAAGCTGCTTTATGAACATTGGTGCTCCTATGTTAGGTGCATATATGTTTAGGATGGATATTTCTTGTTGATGGATTGAACTTTTTTCACTATATAGTGACCTTCTATGACTATTTTAATTTTTGATAGCTTAAAGGGTATTTTGTCTGATATTAAGATCACAATTCCTGCTTTCTTTTGTGTTCCATTTGCCTGAAATTTTGCTTCCCATCCTCTTAAGTTCTTAGGAATTAAATGTCTGGGAAAGATTTTAATTCTCCCTCACTGATGAAGCTTAGCTTAGCTGGGTAGGTTATTCTTGGTTGAAATTGTTTCTCTTTGAGAACTTTGATGATTGGGCTCCAAGCTCTCCTAGTCTGAAATTTTTCTGTAGATAAATCTTCTGCTATTCTAATTGGTCTTCCCCAGTAGGTAGTCTGACTTTTTTCTCTTGCTACCTTTAGGATTTTTTCCTTTATACCTACTTTGTTTAGGTGAACTACTATGTATCTAGGAGTTGGTCTACTCATTTGTTGTTTTGCAGGGGTTCTCTGAATCTCTTTTGTTTGAATGGTTGTGTCACTGATGAGATGAGTAAGTTTTCTTGAATAATTTCATGGAATTTGTTCCAGAGTGGTCTCTGTCTCTCTTTCTGCCTCAGGAAGTCCAATTACTCTTACTTTTAGCCTCTTGAAATAATCACTCATCTCTTGAAGGTTTTGCTCTGTCTTTTTAAGCTTCTTTTCTATGTTTTTGACAGTTTGGGTTTATTCTATATTTTGGTCCTCAAGCTCTGAGATTCTTTCTTCTGCTTGGCTAATTCTGCTTTCCATGCTTATTAATTTGTTATTTATCTCATTCACAGTATTCTTTACTGCTGTTATCTCAGTTATCTACTCCTTCATATTTTTCTTTTCATCTCTCCTCAATTCTATTTATTCTCCCTATTAATGTCTTGATATCTGGGTTTGTAGTTTGAGACCAGTGATTCCGAGGGCTCTTCACTGTTTGCATTCCATAGTCTGTTTTCTATCTGGCCTCTCAGGGGTCTGTGTGAGATCCATATTCTTCTTTTAGTTTTTCTTCTTTTGGTAGATTTTCCTCCCCCCACTTTTTTTTCCCTCTTCTTTAATTCTGTTGTTCAGGGATAGTGAGGTTGCTTTTATGTCTGTTTCCTCAGAGTCCTATTCTCCCTTAAGTGGATTCTCTGACTTTGTTCAATTTTGAAGCTGAACTGTGGGTTGGGGGCTGTGCTTTTTGTAGTTTTGAGATGTAATTGAGGAGGGAGCTGTGATTCAAAACCTATCTGCAGATCCCAGTATCCACTGACAGGTGTATGGGTGCCCTGGAACCCACTTTCCACTGCCTTACAATCTGTCCATGCAGTGGGAGTATAGGTTTGCTCCCTGGAAGAAAAATGAGGTAAGAAAAAGTAAAAGAATGGAAAAAGGAAGGGAGGGGCAAGAGGAAAGTGGAGAGAGATACGAGTAAGAGGGAAAATAGACAGACATACCAATAACAAATGAAAAGAGGCACAAAGACAGAAAAGAGTAAAAAAAACTAAAACATACAGATAATTATACAAACACACAATCCAACAAAAACCTCCCTGTTGATGTACTCTTCCCATACACAAAGAGGATGTCTAAAGAAAATTTTTAAAAATCAGTAAAATATTGGAAACAAAGCAAGTACGAAAACGTTATCAAAAATAGAAAGAGAAAAAAGACTAAAACAAAAGCAAACAAAAATGAGCAAAACAAACAGACAAAATTAAAAATACAAAAAATAAAAACCAGGAACCAAACTCACTCCGAGATCATTCCTGTAAGTCCAAAGTTCTTTCAGCTCTGATCTCTACCTCTCAAAGCAGGTTGGTAGGGTTGCTCTCAGTGCAGGCTGATGTGCTCACAGCTTGGGTCAGATGCTCCAGGCCTACTAAGAGAGGAGGGTGGATCTGATCTGGACTCACCTGGCTTGCTGCTTGTCAAGTCTGCCACTCAGATCTGACCTGTGTCTGGTCCAGCATGGGGGAGGGGCTCTGTCTCTCCCAGTTATATGAGATTACCTTAGGTCCCAAGTTGGAGGCTGGGCGGAGCTGGGTAGAGCTGGGCAGGGCAATGCAGGTCTCTGCCTGGTCCTGGAACAGAGAAAATGACTGTGGTCAGAATCTTCTCACCGTGCATGGGGCTCCTCTCTGGCTCCCCCCAATACTCTCTCTCCACTGATTAGATCCAGGGATCCAGCTGATCCTCTACAACAGGTGGTGGTGTGAGCCAGGTGCCAGGTGATGATAATCAACTGGATTCGGCAGGCTCTTCTCAGGAGAGTCCCACAAACAACAGACGATCTTGCATGCCTGCACTCCAATCTCAGGGCAGTGGGGAACTTGCAGTTACCCTCAGAGGGGAGCCCTGGATGCATGAATCCAAGTCTCCCCTCAGGTGGATTTTCACTTTCCCACCAGTGCATGCCTACTCACGCAGAGAGTCTTTATAGACACCTGCTTTTGCAGAGACTCTCACAGTCTGACCTGTCCAGTCACCATCTTTTTGTTTGCACCATTCCTCTTTGTTTTTTGTTTGTTTGTTTGTTTGTTTGAGTTGGAGTCTCACTCTGTCACCCAGACTGAAGTGCAGTGGCCGCTCCCAGCTACCGCAGCCTCGATCTGCTGGGCTCCGGTGATCCTTCCGCCTCAGCTTTCCAAGTAGCCGGAATTACAGGCATGCGCTATCACACCTGGCTGATTTTTTGATTTATTGTAGAGATAAGGTCTCGCTGCCCAGATGGGTCTCAAACTCGCGGGCTCAGGCAATCCACTCACCTCAGCCTCCCAAAAGCGCGGGATTATAGGCTGAGCCACCGAGCCTGGCTCCGGTCATCATCTTAAGCTCTGTCCACAGGATGGATATTTCTTGTTGATGGTTTGAAACTTTTGTCATTATGTTGTGTCCTTCCATATCTTTTTATATTTTTAATAGCTTAAAGGCTGTTTTATCTCATATTAAAATCATTACTCCCATCTTCTTTTGTGTTCCATTCACCTATAAATTTGTTTTCCATCCTCTAACTTTGAGACTGTGGATGTTCTTTGTAGTGAGATGAGTTTCCTGGAGACAGCAAATTAATGAATCATGTTTTTTTTTTTTTTTTTTAAATCCAGTTTTCCATTCTATGTCTTTTCAGTGGTACATTTAGTCCATTCACATTTAGGCTGATTATTAAAAAGTAAGAGTTTGTCCCCGCATAATACTCTTATAAGGCTGTTTTGTTTTCATTTAGCTTTTGTGTTCATATATGTGTGTTTTCATTTATGTGGGTATGTTGTGTGTTCTGTTACTTCTGTGTTTTTTGTGATCTTGTGAAGTATATGTTTCTTTTTTCTTCTGTGCATAGCACCTTTTTAAGCATCTCCTGTAGATCTGGTCTTGACTCAGCATATTATCTTAGGTATTAGATGTCTGGGAAAGATTTTAATTCTCCCTCACTGATGAAGCTTAGTCTGGCTGGTGGGAAATTCTTGGTTGAAATTGTTTATCTCTAAGAACATTAAAGATGGGAGTCCAATTCCTTCAGGCTTTAGTCTTTCTGCAGATAAGTCTGCAGCAATTCTGATTGGTCTTCCTTAGTAGGTAGTCTGACCTTTTTCTTAATGCTGCCTTTAAACTTTTTTCTTTTATACCTACTTTGTGTAAGTGAAATACTATGTATCTAGAGGTTGACCTTCTCATAAGATGTCTTGCAGGGATTATCTGAATCTCTTGTGTTTGTACAGTTTTCTCTTTAGTCAGATGAAGGAAGTTTTCTTGAATGACCTCATGGAATGTTTGTTCCAGGGTATTTTCTGCTTCAATTTCAGATCTTGTGGTCAGATGCAGGTTTGGTTTCTTGATAAAATTGCACATCTCTTGGAGAGTTTCTTTTAAGTTTTTTTTTCTATATTTTTAATAGATTGTGTTAATTCCACATTTTGCTATTCCAGCTCTGAGATTCTTTCTTCTGCTTGGTCAATTATGCTTCCCATGCTTGTCAGTTTTTTATTTATTTCTTGGATGGAGTTCTTTATTTCTGTTATTTCTAAGTATGCTTTCTTGAGTTTGTCTACCTCTGCTGCAATTTCACTTAGTTTTAAACCTTGCATTCCTTGATTTTTATTCTTTCTACCCAATGATCTTCTCATCACCATAAGCACTGTCATTCTCTGAGATAACAATTGTGTGTGCCCCAATAGCTGTTTTTTCTAGTACTGACTGTTTGCTGGGGCTCTGGTGGTAACCAGCAGCATCTTCATTGTTTTTCTTCATTTGTAGCAGTTCTCCTATCTTTCTCTTTAATTCCATTGCTCAGTGGAAAATGGAGAACCACTCAGTTCTGATATTTGTTCTATCTTTTGTCCTTCCTTGAGCCTGGGCTCTGGGTTTGTTCAATTATGAAATAGGACTAGGGGTGATATTGTGCCATCTCTTTACAATTTTGAGCACTTAATAGGGGATGAAGGGGGCTGCAAGAATTTAGAACCTATTGTTAGGTTATAATGTTTGCTCTCTGGTGAATGGGCCAGCTGGGACTTGCTCTTCATCTCTGCACAATATGACCTTACAGTGGGTATGCTTCATAGCCCCAAAGTCCAAGACAGGCAAGAGATAAGAAAGACAAGAGAGAGGAGGAGGAGGAGGGGGAAAAAGGGAAAGGAGGAGAAAGGAAAAGAAGAAAAAACAATAGAAAAAGAGAAAGAAACACACATACACATACACACACACACACACACACACACACACACACACGAGAAAGAAAAAAGAGAGAGAAACAGAAGGAGCAAAAATAGAAAACCAACTAACAAACAAAGCAACCAAATGAGATAATCAAACAAACACACCAATACCACCACTAGCCTCCTTCTCTGTCAGTTTCGCTGTCTGCATCTATTGTCCAGCAGCTGGCTCAGGGTGGAGGGTGGATTATCTGTGGTTCTGCATCTGCCATTACCCACACTGTGGGAAATGTTCTCTGAGGTCACAAAGAGCAGCCCCAATGCAACATAGAGATCAACACCTGGTCTCAAGATGCAGTTCTGTTGTTCCACAGAAGCCGCCCTGGAACACTTCTCTGCTCAGGTGTTAGAGAGTCTGCTCAGTTTCTCTGCCGGGAGTTATTGCTCCCTTCCCAGCAGTTATCAGTCTCCAGATCTCGGGACCTGGTAGCAGGACTCTGGAACCCCCTCCAGACTCAAGGTAGGCTCTCCTCACTGCTTCCTTGGAAGTCTGCCTCAGGCTTCCTACCTGTATTCCCTCTGTGGCCCTCACTACCATTGTTCAGCTCACTCCAGCAGATTTTCCAGGAAAAGCTCCAAAGTTGTCGGCCACTAGGTCTTCCACTCTAATTGCAGGCATCTGTGTTTGGTCCAGTGTGAGGGTGAGGCATCTATCTCTCTGGTATCATGCACTTGGACTATCTTCTCTGGGCAAATGATGGTCGATTTAAGAGGGGTGTGGAGATCACCTCTTAGTCTCAGGATGCAGGTTGTTCAGGATGTAGGGAGCTCAGAATTGGGCAAGATAAAGCAGGTCTCTGCCCAGTCCCAGGACAGAGAAAATAATGGAGATCCATGTTCTTTTCCTCCAGTGGGGCTCAGCTCCAGAATTCCTCCTCACACTTTCTTCATGGCTCCTGCTACCTGTGCCTGGCCTCTTGCCACAGGTGCTGGTGTGGACCAGGTGCCAGTTGATCTCTTCTGCTTTTTCCCAGTAGTTGCCCTGGGCATGGTGTATCCTTCTGCATGCAGCAGGTGCCAATTTCATAGCAGTAACAAATTGTAGCCATTTCTGCAGGAGGTCCCAGCTGCTTGATCCCGGGTCTCCCCTCAGCTGGACATTTGCTCACACACTTGCACACACATATAGACACAGATTAGGGTTTTTTTGTGCATTCACCCAGACTCTCACACTCTGACCAGCTCCAATACCATTTTGCCCCCAATCTTTGGAACTTAAGAACATGCACTCTTAAATTCATGAGGTTTTTACACTTAACCCAACTCAGCTACAAAGGAATACAAGTTTTTAAATCTTTTTCTAAATGACTGTTCTCATATAACCAAAATGACTTCTTTTCAGCATATAATAGTTTCAGAGCTTCAAGTGTTGCTACCTACTGTGGACATCTCCTGAAATTTGATTTCCTTTGGTCTTCCTGTAAAATTTCTAGTAGTCTTTCAAAACACAATTCAGGTACCATGGGTTTTCCTTTCTGCCACACTCTATAGTGTTAATTTCTCTTCAGTGCTGATTCTGGACTTTATACATATTTCCATAGCACTTATAAAAGCTATGTTTGCAATCTATGTGTTTTTATGTTTTATCCTTTGCTAGACTTTGAGTTCCTTAAGGGTAGAAGATGTTTTATCATCTCTCAATCTGTAACCCCTAGCATAATACCTGGTAAACAGAAGGCACTTAGTAAATGTTTGTTACATAGAAAGAATGAATCAATGGATTAATTTAATCAGTTAAAATGTGGTAGGAATCTAATAGGTGGTTCTTGGTTTTTTTTATTTTATTTTAAAGATGTGTGGTACAATTCAGGGTTAGGAACATAAGTAGTCATTATACATGTAAAGTTTGGGGCCTTTCCTTGGTACCCACCTGTTCTGGTTTGAGATTGGGTACCCTTATTGATGTTTCGTGTCTTCTCCCTCCCTGGTAGTGTCCCGATTTAGAGTCTATAATACTCCATGATCTATCACAGAAACAAATAGGTGGTTCTTAATAGCATGATAATCTTTAGGGAATTCACACGGAGGAAAGTAAATAAAGTAGGAGGAAACCCACATGATCTCATAGGTGGAGGTTAAGATGCCCTCCAGCACTCCACCTCAGAAACCTGTTGGGACAGTTTTCCTGGGTGTCTCCAGCTTGTTCCTACATCCATGTTCCAAGAATCACTGCCCAATGCTCTCAGTTTAAGTGTTGAGAAATGTATTTCATTCTATAGTTGCTCTGTTTCAAGATTTAGAGGGTGAGCAACCTGGGAACCAAAGAATTATTGTAACTACTGATGAGCAGAGGATGCAAGGCCCTGCTCTTTCCCCCTCCCCTTTCCAAGGTTTCCACCTCTAAATTTCTCTTTAAGCACTTGGTCCAATCTAGGATTGATGAGGAATGAGTGCTTTTGCATAGTTAGCATAAAAATGAAAAATGGGTGTTTCTCTCTCTGTGTGTGTGTCTTTTTCTCTTCTCTTCTCCTCTTTCTCGCTCTTATTTTCTAAATAAACTTTGTTTGAAAACTTAAAAAAATAAAAATAAAAAATGGATATATCTGTGAAAAAACATTAAGTATCTTAACTACCTCCATGCATGTTTTATAATCTAAAATAACTAAGATTATTATTAATGGGACCTTCAAGTCAAAGAATGACTTGATGAAACCAATACTTTCAAGATATCTTTAGGAAACCTAAACTTAACATAGACACTTCACTAGGACACCCAACGTCTCTCCATGGCCTGAGGATATGTCACTACTCACTTTTGATCTGAATCAACAGATGAATTTCTTTAATCACAATTTTTGGAGACAGGACATAAAGATCCAGGCATTGCATGGGTAATCAAGCTATCAACTCTACTCCTCAAATGTCTTTCTTAATGGTTGTCTCACTTCTAAGACATCATCTCCGACATTTTATTTATTAAATCTGTCTCTTACTATCAGGCAAGTATTTCTCTATCTCAACTGTGGTAGTCTGAATAATGCACCCCCCATGCCCATTTCCTAATCAATAAAACCTGTGGCCATATTACCTTGCACTGCAAAAGGAACTTTGATGATCCAATTAAATTAAGGACTTGGGGGATGAGGAGATTATCCTAGATTATCCAGACAGGTCCAAGATAATCCTTAAAAGAGAGAGGCAGGAAGTTCAGCATCAAGGAAGGTGATGTGACAATGGAAGTAACACTCTTAACGCTGAAAAAGGCAAGAAAATGGTTTATCTCCTAAAGCCTCCAGAAGAAATGCAGCCTTGCTGACCTCCTGAAAGATAGCAACTTTGTGTTGTATTAATCCACTAAATTTGTGGTTATTTGTCACAGCAGCAATGCAAAACTAATATGCCCAAGTTAAACCCTAGTAGCAACATACCACTGTTTTCTGGAATTTCTCAAAGTGCACTCTGGAGAATTTATTCTAAAGACCATTAAAGTGAGACCATGGATTATAAAGCAATCCCTAGCACATTGTAACAGAGCTACAATGTGAATTAATACTGTGGATCAATTATGTTATTGATTGTCTATCTGAACATATCTGTAAAGATCAAAGCCATGAGATGCCAGGTTACTGGCTCCAGGCATTGGGGTATATGGCATAGTAAAGCCCCCGCTCTGAGATCACTGAATCCCATCATCACATTAAAGACTTGAGTAAACCAATTTATCTTTCTATAATATTTTAGAAACAGCATATTTTCTCAGAAAAAGACTTTTTTTTTTTCAGTTACTGACATCTCCCACATAGATTTCCCTTAAAACAAGTTATGAAACTTCAGGCCTAGTATAATTATGTTAACTCAATATTTTTTCTTTCTTTTTAAAAAAGTGTATTTTATTTTATTTTAATGATGTGGGATACAAGACAGGATTGGCTATATAAGTGGTCTAGATACAGGTGAAGTTTTGGGTCTCCTATTGGACCTCACTTTGTCTGGATTAGAATCCAGTACCCTTTGATGTTATATGTCCCATCCCTCCCTCTCTTGCATTGTCCCACTACTACCAATCGATTTTTTGTAGTATTATGATAGGTGTTCATGGTCCATTTATGAGTAAGAACATGTGGTACTCAGTTCTTTGTTTCTGTGATAGATCATTGAGTATGATAGACTCCAAATCCATCCAAGTTCCTGCAAAGCCCACAATTGTATCCTTCTTTATGGCTGTATAATAGTCTATTGTGTATATGTACCATATTTTTTAGATCCAGTTTGGTTTCAATAGGCAGCACAGTTGGTTCCATGTTTTTGCTATTGTGAATAGTGCTGCAATAAACATGCATATGCAGGGATCTTTTTTATAGAATGATTTTAGTTTCTCCGGGTATATTTCCAGAAGGGGGAATTGCTGGGTCATATGGAAGGTCAATTTCCAGTTCTTTAGAAGACACCACACTGTTTTCCAGAGGTTGACTTAGTTTGCACTCCCACCAATAGTACAGAAACATTCCCTTTTCTCTGCATCTTTCCAACATCTGTTGTTTTTTATTTTATTAATGATGGCCATTCTGATTGGAGTTAGGTGGTATTTCAATGGGCTTTGCTTTGCATTTCTCTGATAGTTAGTGAGGCTGAGTATTTTTTCGTGTGTCTGTTGGCTGCTTGTATATCTTCTTTTGAGAGTTGTATATTTGTTT
Source organism: Carlito syrichta (assembly GCF_000164805.1). Classification (NCBI taxonomy): domain Eukaryota; kingdom Metazoa; phylum Chordata; class Mammalia; order Primates; family Tarsiidae; genus Carlito; species Carlito syrichta. The sequence goes on along the minus strand of NW_007258947.1, from coordinate 125,148 downwards.
CTTTTGCTCAATTTTTAACCGAACTGTTTGGTTTTTCTTTTTGGCACATTTGAGTTCATTGTAGTAGATCCTGAATGTCAGGCCTTTGTCAGATACATAGTTAGCAAATATTTTTTTCATTCTGTGAGCTGTCTTTCCACTCTCTTGATGGTTTCTTTTGCTTTGCAGAAGCTTTTCAGTTTGATGAGTTCCCACTCTCTATCTTATCTTTTATGGCATGGATGTCTGGGATTTTGATCAAGAATCGGTTGCCTATTCCAATTTCTGTAAGGGTGTCCTGCATTTTCTAAGACTCTTATAGCTTGAGATTTTATGTTTAGGTCTTTGATCCATTTGGAGTTGATTTTTATGTATGGTGACAGGTAAGGATCTGGTTTCATGTTTCTCCATGTGGTCAGCCAGTTTTCCCAGCATCATTTACTGACTAGGTTCTCCTCTCCCCAGTTGGTTTTGGTGGAAGCTTTGTTGAAGATGAGTTCGTGGGGAAATTGAGGTTTTTGCTTCCTGAATCTCTATTCTGTTCCATTGGTCTGTATGCCTGTTCTTGTACTAATACCAGGCTGTTTTGTTTATTGTAGCCTAATAATAATGCTTCAAGTATGGGATTGTGCTGTCTTCCACTTTGTTTCTTTCTTTTTTTTTTTAGTTGGAGTCTCACTCTGTCACCCAGACTGGAGTGCAGTGGCCACTCGCGGCCACCGCAGCCTCGACCTGCTGGGCTCCGGCGATCCTTCCACCTCAGCCTTCTGAGTAGCCGGAATTACAGGCATGCGCTACCATGCCCGGCTGATTTTTTGATTTATTGTAGAGATGAGGTCTTGCTGCCCAGGTGGATCTCGAACCCACAGGCTCAGGCAATCCACTCACCTCAGCCTCCCAAAGGCGTGGGATTACAGGCTGAGCCACCAAGCCTGGCTCGACTTTGTTTCTTTTACTGAGGATTGTTTTGGCTATTCATGGTTGTTGGATTTTTTCCCATATGAATTTCTGTTTTGTTTCCAGGTGCAAGAAGAATGATGATGGCAATTTAATAAGTGTTGCATTGAACTGTAAATTGCCTTGGGTAGGATGAACATCTTAACAATGTTGAGTCTTCCAATCCATGAGCCTAGAATATTTTTCCATTTGTTTGTGTCTTCTTTGATTTCTTTGAACATTGTTTTGTAGTTTTCCTTATAAAGGTCTTTAACTTCTTGGGTCAGAGAGATGCCAAGGTATTTCATTTTTTGTGTGTGGCTATTGTGAATGGGCTTGTATTTTCTATTTGTCTCTCTGCCTATTTGTTGCTGGTGTATAAAAATGTGACTGTTTTTTAGACATTGATTTTATACCCTGTAACTCTGTCAAAATTCTTTATCAGTGCAAGGAGTTTTTTGGCAGATTCCCTTGAGTTTTCCTATTTGGAAACCCCTCTTATCCTTCTCTTGTCTGATTGATCTAGATAGGACTTGCAATACTATGATGAACAGGAGAGGTAAGAGCGGGCAGCCTTGTCTGATTTTCAGGGGAAATGCTTCCAAATTCTGTTCATTTAGTAATATGTTGACTGTGAGTTTATCATAAATGATTTTTACTATTTTAAGGAATGCTTCTTCTATACCTAGGTGTTCAATGTTTGTATCAAGAATGGATGCTGGATTTTGTCAAAAGACTTTTCTGCATCTAATGATATAATCATGTGGTTCTTGTTTTTACATCTCTTGATGTATTTAATTACACATACCAAGGATGAAGTTTACTTGGTCATGGTAAATAATTTTAAGATGTGTTGTTGAATCCAATTTACTAGAATCTTGTTGAGAATTTTTGCATCTATGATCATCACGGGTATTGGCCTGTAATTCTCTTTCTTAGTTGAATCTTTACCTGGCTTGGGTATCAACTGTGATGTTAGCTTCATAAAATGACTTGGGGAGAATTCTATCTTTCTTTTTTGCCTGGAATGCTTTCAATAGGATTGGTATCAACTCCACTCTGTATGTTTTGTAGAAATTCACTGGAAAGCCTTCTGTTCCATGGCTTTTATTTGTAAGTAGTTGTCTTATGACAGAGTCATTTTCCTGGGTTGTTAATGGTTTATTTAGGGTTTCAATTTCTTCTTGTTTCAACCTTGGAAAGTTGTATGCTGTCAGAAATTCCTCCATTTCATTTGTTTCCTTACAGGTGAGCATAGTAATCTCTGATAATCATTTGTGACTTGATCTTTTGCTTTTCTGATTGTGTTTATTTGGGCCTTTTCTTTCTTTTTCTTGGTCATTTTGCTAGGAGTCCATCAATCTTGTCTATCCTTTCAAAGAACCAACTTTTTGTTTCATTGATTTTTTCTATGATATTTTTGTCTTCTATGTCTCATATTTGGGCTTTTACTTTGGAGATCTGGACTCTTTAGTTGAATTTAGGTTTTGGTGGTCTTATCTTCCCAGCTCCCTTAGGTAATTTATTAGGCTGTTAACTTGTGATCTTTCTATTTTCTTGATATGTGTTCATAGAGATATAAATTTCCCTGTTAGTACTGTTTTCATGGCATCCCAGGAATTTTGGTAAGATGTCTTTATTTTCGTTTGTTTGCAGGAAACTTTTAATTCCTGTTTTGGTTTCTGTGTTGATACAGGAGTTGTTCAGCATCATGATGTTTAGTGTCTATGTTTTTGTGGGTTTTGAGGGAATTTTGTTGGAGTTTAGATTTATTTTTATTTTACTGTAGTTTGAGAAGGTACATGGCAATATTTTTATCTTCTGAAATTTGTTTATGCTTGATTTTTGGCCAAGGATGTGGGTGATCTTGAAGTGTACTCCATGTGGTAATGAGTAGAATGTATAATCTGTAGATGTTGGGTGGAATGTTTTGTAGGTATCTAATAAGTTCATTTGGCTCAGCATCAAGTTGAAGTTCTGGATCTCCTCAATGATCTACCTAGGGTTGTTAGTCTCCAGCTATGTTAGTGTTAGAGTCAATATTTTTTTCAGTTTACTTAGTAGCTGTTTTATAAAAGCTGGTGCTCCTGTGTTGGGTGCATATAAGTTTAAGATGGATATTTCTTGCTGATGCATTGAATCTTTTATCATTATGTAGTGTTCTTCCATATCTTTTTAAATATTTGATAGCTTTAAGGCTGTTTTGTCTGATATTAAGATCATGACTCCTGCCTTTTTTGTGTTCCATTCACCTGAAATTTTGTTTTCCATCCACTAACTTTGAATCTGTAAATGTCCTTTGTAGTGAGATGAGTTTCTTGGAGGCAGCGTGTTGTTGGGTCTTGCTTTTTTAATCCAGTTTGCCGATCTATGTCTTTTCAGTGGTGCATTGAGTTCATTCACATTCAGGCTGACTATTGAGATGTGAGAGTTTATCCCTGTCATTAAGCACTTATAATAAAGGGTTTTTTTGGGGGGGGGTTGTTGTTGTTGTTGCTGCTGCTGTTTGTTTGTTTGTTGGTTGGTTATCTTTTGTTTTTTTTTGTTTGATATATGTGTGTGCTTTCAATTTTGCAGTCACGATGCAAGCTGTATTGATTCTCTGTTTTCCTGTATTCTTGGAAAGAATGTGGTATTTCTTTTCTTTCTTTCTTTTGTGCTTAATACTTTCTTAAGCATCTCTTGTAGAGCTTATATGGAGGCATCATAAACTTTAGGGATTGAATGTTTGGGAAGGATTTTAATACTCCATCACTGATGAAGCTTAACTTAACTGGGTAGAAAATCCTTTGGAATTGTTTATTTTTGAGAACTTAGAAAATTGGAATCCAATCTCTCCTAGCTGTAGAGTTTCTGTAGATAAGTCTGCAGCTATTCTAGTTGGTGTTCCCTGGTAGGTAATCTGACTTTTCTCTCTCACTGCCTTTAGAATTTTTTTCTTTTATACCTACTTTGTATAAGTGAATGTGACTGGGAGTTGTTCTTCTCATTTGATGCCTTGCAGGGTTTCTCTGAATCTCTCATGTTTGGATGGTTGCATCACTGATGAGATGTGGGAAGTCTTCTTGGATGACTTCATGGAATGTTTGTTACAGGGTGCTCTCATTCTCCAGTTCTGCTTCCAAGATATTGATCAGGTATAAGCTCAATCTCTTAATATAATTATACATCTCTTGAAGGCTTTGTCCCATCTTTTTAAGCTTCCTTTCTATGTTTTTAGCAGATTAGATTAGTTCCATATTTTGGACTTCAAACTCTGAGATTCTTTCTTCTGCTCAGTTAATTCTGCTTTCCACACTTGTCAGTTCATTATTTATTTCATTTACTTTATCTATTCTTTATTGCCCTCATCTCAGTTATCAACTCTTTCATTCTTTCTTCTTGTCTTTCTTGTTTCTATTCATCCTCTCCATCAGTGCCTTGATATCTGGATTTATAGTTTGAGACCAGTCATTCTGGGGGCTCTTCATTGATTGAGTTCTGAAGTCTGTATTCTCATGTCTTCCAGGGATCTGGGGGGTACCTATGTTCTTCCATTAGTTCTTCTTCATTTATGATGGATGATCCCCCCTTTCTTTTCTCTCTTTAATTCTGTTGCTCAATGAGAAGACGGATAGCTTTCACTTCTGTTTACTCAATCCCTATTCTTCCTTAGGTGGAGCCTGTGAATTTGTTCAATTTTGAAGTTTGTCTGGGGTTGAGAGGCTGTGCTATCTTTTTGAAGTTTTGAGATTTGACTAAGGTGTAATGCAGAGAGATACAGTTCAGAAGCCAACAGCAGATTGCAGTATCTTCTGACTGGAGTATGGGCCTCTGGAACCCACGTCCCACCACCTTACAATATGTCCATGTGGGGAGAGCATATATTTACCTCCAAAACCAAAATGAGATAAGAGAAAAGAAAATAACAGAGAAGGAAAGGAGAAAAAAGGAAGACAAAGAGAAAGGAGGAGAAGAAGGAAGACAAAAGGCAAGCAAACTAATGGATAAACAAGCAAACAAAATACACTCACCCTCAAAAATACCCATATGCAAAAAAAAAAAGAGGGAGAAAGTGAACAAATCAAATCAGAAGACACACACAGAAAGATCTGCATGGAAAGAGCAGACAAAAAAAAGTTTAAAAAATTAGTTTCCTCTTGTAGTCATTTCTGAAACTTCAGATCCTTTCCTTTTTTTAAATTGTTATGTCCTAAGTTGACCCAAACACTGCTGCTTTTGGCTAGTCACAGTAGGAAGTGGGGTCAGGTCTCTAGACCCTCCCATCTGCTTTCTATGAAGGAGATCAGGCTGCTTTCCATGTGGGGGTTCAGATGCCCTATGGACTGCTGGGGGAAGGAAAAGAAATCAGATCAGGACTAACTCCAACTCATCTGCTGCTAGGTCTTCCACTCTGATTTCATGCATATGTATTTGGTTCAGTGTGGTAAGTGGGATGACTGTCTCTCTCATTTCATGCACTTGAAGTATCCTCTCTGGGCCAACAATAGTCAATCCCAGAGGGGTATGAAAATCAACAGTCTCAGGATGCAGGCTGTTCTGTATTGGGTGATCTAAAGCAGATCTCTTCCCAGCTCCAGGAAAATGACATCCGCCTGTGTTTTCTCCTCTGGGGATTTCAGCTCCAGATTTCCTTGCTGTGTTTTCCCACAGTCCCCACAGCCAGTGCCTGGCCTATTGCCACAAGTAGTGGTGTAGGCCAGGTGCCAGGTGCCAAAAGGTGGCTGATCTCTGCTTCCTTTTCCCAAGAGATGCTCTAAGAAGGGCAGATATTCCAAAACTTAGAAGATCAAATGTCATTGTTGTCCAACAGTCTTGCAAGAGGTTAATGATGGTCATGTAGTGAATTATGATTGGGTCCAGGTCTATTTCACAGATGTTCTCATGAGTCCCCCAAACAATGATGTGGTTATTTCTCCAAAGGAACTGCATATAGAATCTGCATACACATTACCAGCAATTGGCAAACTATTTCAACTTTAATCTTTCTATGCTTCACTTTCTCAGAGAAACATTTTCTAGCATCTAAAGTGTCTTGAATTCCTCCCCAAATCCAATATTTTTTTCTAAAACAATTTCTTAATAAAGTTAGAAGGGAAAGAATGCAAAGATTAAGTCATTCAGGGCAGATGACAAGAAATAAGGGAATGGTATAAAGAAGAAGTGAACAGAAATGCTAAATCAGAGATTCTGAAAATAAACACATCTTGTTCCATAGTTTTCTATTACATGGGCCTTGCTCTGGCCTGTGTCTTCAACATAGGACATATTGGGTAGAGCTCAGTAAGTTTTGTTGTTGCTGTGTTGTCATTATTGTTGCTGTTGCTGTTCCTTGAGTCCTAACAGTTGGAGGTGGGTAATACCGCATCCTCAAGTCACGGTAAAATTTCAGAACCCTGCTGATATCTTAAGCCACCTGAGAATCAAGGATGTTTGAGACAATTGGACCCTTGAGAAAATGCCTGTTCACAGTATGTAAAAGACAATTAACCAAGCTAATAGAAAAAAATTAAAGATGTTTTTTAGGTGTGCATTAGAAATAGCAAATTTCTAGTTATTCTTCTATCCACATTTATTTAGTTATTACCTTGGGCTAGGCTAAGTTACAGGAATATAGCTGCTAAAAGACAGGCAAGTCAAATATACATTTATTTTAAGGGGTATGAGGAGAGAGAGAAGAGTACTGAGAGTATATTTTCTTTAAAAATTTAGGAAAATGGGAGGATTTGTGGCAAGAAGATGATGAAACAGGTCAGACTGTGAGAGTCTCCACAAAAGCAAGTGTCCATAAAGAGCCTCTGCATGAGTGGGGGTGTGCTGGTAGATGAGTGAAAGTCCATCTCAAGGAATACTTGGGTTCATGAACCCAGGGATCTCCAGAGGTGACTGCAAGCTCCCATCACCCTGAGATTAGAGCCCCAGGCACACAGGATCATCTGCTGCTCTCAGGACTCTCCTGAGAAAAGCTTACTGTATTCAGCTGATCCTCATCACCTGGAGCCCGGCCCACACCATCACCTGTGACAGCAAAGTGGCTGCAACCCGGATCCGTGGAGAGAGCAGTCAGGGAGAGCTAGAGAGGAGTCCTACCACTGGTGAGGGGTGAGAAAACACTAACTGAAACCATCTTATCTGTCCTGGGACCAGGCAGAGACTTGCACTGTCCAATCCAACTCCACCCAGCCTCCAACTTAGGACCTAGAGGAAATCTCATCAAACTTGGAGATACAGAGGTCCCTCCTCCATGCTGGATCAGACACAGATATGTCAGATCCGAGTGGGAGACTTGAGAGGCAGCAAATTGGGTGAGTTCAGATCTGATCCACCCTCTTTCCACAGTAGGCTTGGTGCATCTGACCCTCACTAACAGCAATCCTATCAGCCTGCACTGAGAGCAGAAGGGAGGGGCTGGAGATGAAAGGAAGCTGCACTTACAGGAACCACCTCAGAGTGACCTTTGTTTTTTTGTTTGTTTTGCTCATTTTTTTGTTTGCCAGTTTTTTGTGTTTGATTTTTAGTTTCTTTTCTCTCTTTTTGTTTTTGATGATGTTTTCATGCTTGCTTTGTTTCTGTTATTTTAATGCTTTTTTTTAGAATTTCTGTTTGTGTATGGGTATTGTTTTAGAGAGAGTACATCAATAGGGGGTTTCTGTCAGTTTGTATGTTTGTATGATTGTCAGTACATTCTAGTTTTTTTAAAAAATCTTTTCTGTCTTTGTGTCTCTTCATTTGTTAGTTGGTATGCCTGATTGTTTTCCTTCTTATTCTCTTTCTACACTTTCCTCTCATCCCCTCCTTCCATTTTCCATTCTTTTCCTTTTTCTTACCTCATTTTGTTTTCAGGAGGCAAACGTGTACCCCTACTGCATAGACAGATTGTAAGACAGTGGAAAGTGGGTTCCAGGGGACCCACACACCTGTAAGTGAATACTGAGATCTGCAGATACTTTCTGAATCACAGCACCCCTCTCAATTAAATCTCAAAACTGCAAAAAGTACAGCCCCCCTCCCACAGTCCAGCTTCAGAATTGAACAAAATCAGAGAATCCATATAAGGAAGAATAGGAAATTGAGGAAACAGAAGTAAAAGCTACTCCCCATCCTTGAACAACAGAATTAAAGAAGAGTTTTTTTAAAAGGAAGGAGGAAAATCTACACAAATGAAGAAAAGCCAAAAGAAGAATATGGTTTTCACACAGACCTGTAGGAGGTCAGTCACTGAGAATACAGACTTTGGAATGCAAACAATGAAGAGCCCCCAGAATGACTGGTCTCAGATCACAAACCCAGATATCAAGATATTAATAGAGAGAATAAATAGAATCAAGGAGAGACAAGAGGAAAGAATGAGGGAGTTGATTATTGAGGTAACAGCAATAAAGATTGCAGTGAATGAAATAAATAACAAATTGATAAGCATGGAAAGCAGAATTGGCCAAGCAGAAGAAAGACTCTAGAGGCTGAGGACCAAAATATGGAACTAATCCAGCCTGTCAAAAAGATAGAAAAGAAGTTTAAAAAGACAGATGAAACCTTCAAGAGATGAACAATTATTTCAAGAGGCCAAACCTAAGATTAATTGTACTTCCTAAGGCAGAAAGAGAGAAAAAGACCACCCTGGAACAAATATTCCATGAAATTATCCAGGAAAACTCCCCTCATCTCATCAGTGATGTGACCGTTCAAATAAAAGAGATTCAGAGAAACCCTGCAAGATGACAAATGAGTAGACCAATTCCTAGATACACAGTAATTCACCTACATAAAGTAGATATAAGAGAAAATAATCCTAAGTCAGCAAGAGAAAAAGGTCAGAGTACCTACCAGCGAAGACCAATTAGAATAGCAGTAGACTTATCTACAGAAACATATCAGGATAAGAGAGATTGGAGTCCAATCTTCAAAGTTCTCAAAGATAAACAATTTTAACTAAGAATTACTTACCCAGCTAAGCTAAGAATCATCAGTAATGGAGCCCTAAAATCCTTCCCAGACATTCAACCCATAAGAGCTATGTTGCCTCCAGACAAACTCTACAAGCAACACTTAAGAAAGGATTAAACACAAAAGAAAGGAAAAAAAAGAATGACAACACCCTTCACAAGAATGCAGGAAAAGATTGAAAACACATGTAAATCAACCCAAAAATTAAAAGAAAGACAACAAACAAACAGCAACAACAACAAACTCTATAAGAACTTCATGAGAGGGATAAACTCTCACATTTCAAAAATTAGCCTGAATGTGAATGGACTAAATGCACCACTGAAAAAAAAATAGAATGGCAAAATAGATAAAATATCATGAGGCAGCAAGATATTGTCTCCAAGAGACTCATTTCACCAGAAAAGACACTCACAAACTCAAAGTAAGAGGATGGGAAACAAAATTTCAGGCGAACGGAACACAAAAGAAAGCAGGAGTGGCAAGCTTAATATCAGACAAAATGCCCTTTGCACTATCAAAAATTTAAAAAGATACAGAAGGTCACTGTATATTGATAAAAGGCTCAATCCATTGACAAGAAATATTTATCTTAAACATATAAATACCCAACATAGGAGCACCAACTTTCATAAAGCAGCTTTTAGGCAAACTTAAAAAAGTTACTGACTCTAACACTATCATAGTTGGGTATTTAAATACCTCACTCACAACTCTAGACAGATCATCAAGACAAAAAATCAACAAGGATATCTGGAACCTCAACGTGATACCTGACCAAATGGTCTTAATTGATATATATGGAACATTCCACCCAACAAACACAGAATATGCATTCCACTCATCACCACATAAAACCACTAAGATCAACCATATCCTTGGCCATAAATCATGCATAAACAAATTTCATAAGACTGAAATCCTGCCATGCACTTTCTCAGACCACAGTGGAATAAAAATAAATATCAACACCAACAAAGTTCCCCCAAAACCCATAAAGATATGGACACTAAACAGCATGATGCTAAGCAACTCCTGGGTCAACATGGAAATCAAACAGAGATTAAAAGATACCTGGAAACAAATGAAAACAAAGAAACATCTTATAAAGATGGCCCCTGGGATGCCATGAAAGCATGGCTAATTATTGTTTATTGTTGGTGTGTAGAAATTTAACTGTCTTTTACACATTGATTTTATACCCTGAGACTTTGCCAAAGCTCTTTATCAGTGCAAGGGTTTTTTTTAAACACATTCTCTTGGGTTAGAGCATCATGAGTCATCTGCAAAGAGGGATAACACTTTATAAACAATAATTCCTAAGAAGGGAATTTATACCTCTGTGAATACAGTCGAAGAAAATGGAAAGGTCACAAGTTAACAGTCTAACAAATCACCTAAGGGAGCTGGAGAAACAAGACCACCAAAACCCTAACTTCAGCAGAAAAATCCAGATTGGCAAAATAAAAGCCCAAACTCGGGACATAGAAGACAAGCAGAAAATACAAAAAAAATCAACAAAACAAAAAGCTAGTTCTTTGAAAGGATAAGCAAGATTGATGGTTCCCTAGTTAGACTGACCAAGAAAAGAGAGGGAAAAGCCCAAATAAACACAATCAGAAATGCAAAAGATCAAGTCACAAATGATCCCAAAGAAATACAAAAGATTATACAGCGAATATTATGTACATATATATGGAAACCAACTTGAAAACCTAAAGGAAATGGAGAACTTTTGACATCACACAACCTCCCCAAGTTGAAGCAAGAAGAAATTGAGACCCTAAATAGACCAATAACAACCCAGGAAATCGAGTATACCATAAGAAAATTACTTACCAAAAAAGAAACAAACCCTGTACCAGATGGCTTTCCAGCAGAATTCTACAAAACATATAAGGAAGAACTGATACCAGTCTTACTGAAAGTATTCCAGGCAATTGAGAAAAATGGAAATATCCACAAGGCATTTTATGAAGCTAACATCACATTGATACTCACACCAGGTAAAAATCCAACAAAGAAAGAGAACTACAGGCCAATATCCTTGATGAACATAGATGCTAAAATTCTCAATAAGATCTTAGCAAATCGAATTCAGCAATGCATCTCAAAAAGCATCCACCATAACCAAGTAGGCTTCATCTCCGGGATTCAGGGCTGTTTCAACATTCATAAGGCCATAAACTTAATTAAATACATCAACAGATGTAAAAACACAACCCACATGATTATATCATTAGACACAGAAAAAGTTTCTGATAAAATCCAAAACAAGTTTTTGATAAAATCCCTTCTTGAAAAAACCCTCGAACATCTGGACATAGATGGAACATATCTCAAAATAGAAAAAACCATCTACAAAAAACTCACAGCCATATACTACTAAACAGACTGAAATTGGAGCTATTTCCCCTGAAAACTGGAACAAGACAAGGATACCCACTCTCACCCCTCCTTTTCAACATAGTTTTGGAAGTCATAGCTAGACCAATCAGGCAGGAGAGGGAGATCAGAGGTATCCAAATAGGAAAAGAGGAAGTCAAGTTATCCCTCTTTGCAGATGACACGATGCTATAACCCAAGAGAATCAGTTAAAAACCTCTTTGCACTGATAAAGGACTTTGGCAAAGCTTCAAGGTATAAAATCAATGTGCAAAAAGACAGTCAAATTTCTACACATCAACAATAAACAAACAGAAACCCAAATAAAAAGCACAATCCCATTCACAATAGCCATTTAAAAAAACAAATGCCTTGTCATCTTCCTAACCAAAGGCATAAAAGATTTTGCAATGAAAACTACAAAACAATGCTCAGAGAAATCAAAGATGACACAAGAAAATGGAAAAATATCCCATGCTCATGGATTGGAAGAGACAACATTATTAAGATGTCCATCTACCCAAGGCAATCTACAGATTTAATGCAATACCCATTAAATTACTAGCAACATTCTTCTCAGACCTGGAAATGACATTACAGGAACTCATTTGAAAACATAAACAATCACGAATCCCCATCCTCAGCAAAAAACAAAAAGAAAACAAACAAACAAAAAAACAAACAAAAAAACAACCTGGAGGTATCACACTCCCAGACTTTAAATTTTATTATAAAGCTACAATAATCAAAACAGCCTGGTATTGGTACAAGAACAGGCATACAGACAAGTGGAACAGCATGGAGATTCCAGAAGCAAAACCTCAATTTCTCAATCCATTCATCTTCAACAAAGACTCCACCCTCAACAACTGGGTAGAGGAGAACCTATTCAGTAAATGGTGATGGGAAAACTGGCTGACCATATGCAGAGGATTAAAACAAGATCCCTACATATCAACATACACAATAAATCAACTCTAAATGGAGCAAAGACCTAACTTCAATGCTTCAAACTATAAGAAAATGCAGGAGACAGCAGGGCTCAGTGGCTCAGCCTGTAATCCCACGCCTTGGGAGGCTGAGGTGAGTGGATTGCCTGAGCCCACGGGTTCGAGACCCGCCTGGGCAACTTGGTAGACCTCATCTCTACAATAAATCAAAAAATTAGCCGGGTGTGGTAGCGCACACCTGTAGTTCCAGCTACTCGGAAGGCTGAGGCAGAAGGATCACCGGAGCCCAGCAGGTTGAGGCTGCCGTGGGTGGGAGCGGCCATTGCACTCCAGTCTGGGTGACAGAGTGAGACTCCAGCTCAAAAAAACAAACAAAAAAAGAAAATGCAGGAGACATCTTTATGGAAATTGGAACTGGCAACCAATTCCTGATCAATATCCCAAGTGCCCATGCCATAAGAGATAAGATAGACAAGTGGGACTTCATCAAACTGGAAAGTTTCTGCAAAGCCAAAGAAATCATCAAGAGAGTGGGGAGACAGCCCACAGACTAGGGAAAAATGTTTGCCAACTGTATGTCTGACAAAGGCCTGACATCTAACATTGCTGAAAAGAAAAAAACAAACAGCTCCATTACAAAGTGGGCAAAAGATATAACTAGATAGTTCTCAAAAGAAAGCATATGAGCAACAAACAGTTACATGAAAAATGCTCAGCCTCACTAGTCATCAAAGAAATGCAAATTAAAACTACACTGAGACACTACCTAACTCTGGTCAGGATGGTCATCATCAGTAACTAAAAAAAACAGATGCTGGAGAGGATGTGGCAAAAAGGGAACACTTCTACACAGTTGGTGGGAGTGTAAACTAGTACAGCCTTTATGGAAAACAGTGGGCAATTCCTAAAAGATCTAAAAATCGACCTTCCATATGACCTCAAAATCCCCCTACTGGGAATATACCCAAACGGACTCAAATCACCCTATAAAAAAGATACCTGCACACATATGTTTATTGCAGCATTGTTCACAATAGCAAGAACATGGAACCGACCATGCTGCCTATCAAAAGAGAACTGGATTAAGAAATGTGGTACATATACATGATGGACTATTATTCAGTCATAAAAAAGAACAAAATCATGAACCTCACAGCAACCTAGATGGACTTACAGTCTGTAATACTGAGTGATCTTTCACAGAAACAAAGAACTGAATATCACATGTTCTCACTCATACGCAGACCTTGAACAGCAATCATAATACTATAAGAAAAGGATTGGCAGTAATGGGAAACTGCAGGGGTGGTGGGGACGGGGAGATGGTATTGGCAGTAATGGGAATCTGCCTGGGGAAGGGGGAACACACCTCATCAGCAAGGGTACCTGAATAATGAACATTTGCATACCTAACCCTGAATTGCATCCCACATCTTTAAAATAAAAAAACTAAAAGTTAAAAAATTTTAGGAAAATGATTGGACAATGAGGCAATTCGTAAGCTTAAGATAAGATCTAAATATTGTAACATACCTTCACCCACAAAAGACTTTTAAATGCACAGAATTGCATCTTTTTTATATCTCTGTGAGTACAAAAAATATATTTTGAAATAGCTTGCTTAGGTGAGTATGGAGCCAGGACAGTGAAAACTCTTTTATCAGCTTAGTACAAACAGTATTTTTTAAATCATCTTTGCATTGTGCTATGATATAGGGTAATAGAAAGTGAGTGTTTATCATATTTCCTATTATAGCCCATTCCTACACCCAGAACCAATGAAATAATGTATAGTCCGTGATGATTCTGAGAATTCTTAATGTTATAGATTTCTTCTAATGAGCTGTGATAGTTAATTTTAGGTGTCAGCTTGGCTGGATTGAGGGATAGCTAGATAATTGGTAAATTATTATTTTTGGTGTGTCTGTGAGGGAATTTTCAGAGAAGATTGGCATGTGAGTCAGTGGACTGAGTGGGGAAGATCCATTCTCAATGTGTGAACACCATCCAATCAACTGAGGCCTGGATAGAACAAAAAGGCAGAGGAAAGGCAAATCTCTCTGCCTCTCTCTCTCTCTCTGTCTCTCCCCCCTCCTTCTCCCCTCCCTCCCTCCCTACCACCCTTCTTCCTTCCCTCTCTTCTCTCTCTCCCTCTCTTCTCTTTCTTCCCTCTTCCCTCCCTCTCTTCTCTCTCTCCCTCTCTCTCTTCCCTCTTCCCTCCTTCCCTCCCCTCTCTCCCTCCCTTCCTCTCCCTCTCTTTCTCTCTCTCCGTCTCCTGGATCTAGGACATACTTCTGCCCTTGGGCATCAAAACTTCAGGCTCTCCAGTTGTTAGATTCTAGGGCTTATACCAGTAGTTCCCAGGATTCTCAGGTTTACATCATCAACCACCTTTATTCTGAAGTTTTTGGATTTATACTGAGCTATGCTACTGGCATACCAGGATCTATTTATATTCTATTGGTTCTGTCTCTCAGAAGAACCCAACTAATGCAGATTTTGGTATCAGGAGTTGTTCTAGAGGAAGATAATTTTAAAGATGAGTTTTCTTAATTCGTTTTTGTGTTTCTAAATTAGATCTCTAACATGATTATACCTAAAATTGCTAGGACTCTACTTCTAGTAGTACTGAGAGCACTAATGGGTCCTCTCTATTTTGTTAGCCTATGATGTGGACTATTTATATAGCTATGCAAAAAAACCCACTACACTTGATACTCTTAATCTACTGCTTAAAAGAGCCAAGGAACCTGGAGACTTTATATATGTCACTTTCAAACGTGTGAAAAATGAAGGAATATTATGACTGTGGTTGGTTACTGAATGAAGTGGCCACGGTGGGAGGAATGGAAATTGTGTATGGATGGGTTCAGTAACATGGACTTTTACTCACCAATGCCAATCTGGCTATGCACCTGCCAAACACCCAATCTGCCAGCAGCAGAGACAACACTGAGCTCCCAATATGGCTTGATTTCCTGGGGTGAGCAGCCAACTACCTGGTGGCAGGTTGATTACACTGCTTCCATCATGGAAGGTGTAGCATTTGTTTATACTGGAAGAGACACTTGCTCAGGATATGGACGTGACTTTACTGCATGCAGTGATTCTACCAAAACTGCATGCAGTTATGGGGACTTATGGAATGCCTTATCCACTGTCAGCGTATTCCATACAGCATTGTTTCTGACCAAGAAACTCACTTCACAGCCAAAGAAGAGCAGCAACAAGCTCATGTTCACAAAATTCACTGATTTTGCCATGTTCATCGTCCTGAAGCCATGGGTTTGATGGAATGGAGGAATGGCCTTTTGGAATTACAGTACCAGTTAGGTTATAATATTTTGCAGAACTGTGGCAAGGTTCTCCAGAAGGCTGTAGATACTCTGAATCAGTACCCAATATGTGATACTCTTTCTTCCATAGCAAGGATTCATGAGTCCAGAAATCAAGGAGTGGAATTGGGAGTGGCACCACTCACCATTACCCCAGTAATCCACTAGCAAAAATGTTTGCTTTCCTGTTCTTGTAACTTTATGCCTTTCAGGTCTAGAGACCTTGTTCCAGAGGAAGACACAACAAACTGAAAGTTAAGATTGTCACCCAGCCACTCTGGGCTTCTTGTGCCTATGAATCAACAGGCTAAGAAGGGAGTTACAATGTGGCTGGAGTGACTGGCCCCTACTACAACAGGGAAGCTGTTCCACAATAGAGGTAAGGAAGAGTATATCTGGAATATAGGAGATCCTTTAGGGTGTCTCTTAGTATTACCATGCCCTGTGAGTAAGGTCAATGGGAAATTACAACAACCCCATTCAGGCCAAGACTATAAATAGCACAGACTCCTCAGGAGAGAAGGTTTGGGTCACTCCACCAGGTAAAGAGCTACAAACATCTGAGGTGCTTTCTGAAGGCAAAGAAAATGCAGAATGAGTAGTAGAAGGAAGGCAGTTATAAATGCCAGCTATGACTACATGACCAGTTACAGAAAAATAACTATATTTGTCATGAATATTTGCTATTTTGTGTATTGCATATATACATACATATATTAAACAAATATATTTGTTTCTGTTTTATTCCTTTATTATATAGCATAAAATTTATTGACTTGACATCAGTATTTAAATATTAATTCTACTTCATAGTATTTAAGTTATGGGATATCAGAAGATAAGTAAACACAAGGACTTTACTTCTTTTTCTGGAGAAGGAATTAGTACATCTTGGGTCATGCACAGGATAGTTGTATCATGTTAGGTTGAGCTATTACTTTTTATTGTCTTTATTTAGAGATTAAGTATGGTTTAAGGTGAGCTGTATAGGTACCCTAACCCTCAATGTGAGTGGGCACCATTCAATTGGCTGGGGATCCAGATAGAACAAAAAGGCAGAGGAAAGGCGAATTTTTTTCTTTCTCTCTTTCCTGGAATTGTGATACACTTCTTCAGCCCTTGGACATCAGAACTCCAAGTTCTCCAGCATTTGGACTCCATATACTGACGACCACCCAGGTAAATGCTGTAAAACTTTTCAGTCTTCATAATCACGTAAGCACAATTCTCTATATAAATCTCCTTTCATCTATATCTATCTATTTATCTATTTATCTATCTCTATGGATATGGAGGATATATATATATATATTCTGATGGTTCAATCCCTCTGGAGAATCCTAATACATAAGGGAAGGAACACATCACTTTGGTAATAAGAACAGCGCTTTGCCTTTGCAGATTCCTGACAAAATTTGTTAAGAGAGGTTCTCTTACTCTAGAGAGCCCCAACAGGAAAACTTGAAGAGAAATCTCCTTTGGAAGTGATTTAGAGCAGTTAAGTGGAAATAGTCTTCCTTTATCTGCTGTGATCATATTCCAAGAAAAAAGGATGTGTCCTTCCAGAAACAGGTACAAAGATCCTGCCCTTCCAGTAAAAAAAAAAAAAAAGTAACTAGTTAAGTATAAAAGTGGATTGAGTATGGGACAACAATGGCAGCAACAAGGTTCCTCTGGAGGGTGAGAGGACGCCTTGTGGGGACCACAGAAGACAGACCTGCAAAGAGAGAAGACTCTGTCTCCGGCAACACAGTCTCTTGGTACATAAGCAACCCAGCCTAAGGGACCTACGACAGGAGGCCACAACGGCACAGCTGCACATCACGTGAATCCAGAAAGGGGACAATCTTCCTCCTCAAAGATTGTAAGTTGAACAACCCTTCCTTCGGTGCATTAGAAGATTGTGATTAGCAAGCTGGGGCTGTTGATGTTTCTGCCTTGTCCATCTCCACTCCCTGAACTCTTATTGTGTTGGTTTCAACCACTATTTTCCACAACAACTATATATCTTGGAATTACAGAAAAAGCTTTTTAAAAGTAAGAAAATTTTTCTTTTTTTTAATGAACAGTGGAAACCTGGAAAAATCTAAATGGAAATTTTTGTAGCTAGTAAAACGTATTAATTTATTTGACAGATATTTCCTGAGAGCCTTCATTTACAATTGCCCCTCAGCATCCTTGGGGGATAGGTTCCAGGACTACTTTAAGATACCAAAAGGCTCAGATCATCAAGAGCCTCATATAAAATGGCATAGTATTTGCATATATTTGCATAGAATGCACATATTCTCCCACATGCTTTAAATCATCCCTAGATTACTTCTAATACCTAATACAATGTATGCAAATGCTATGTAAGTAGTAGTCCTGTATTTTAAATTTTACATTATTTTTTATTTGGGGTGATATTTTTGATCCATGGTTTTCTGAATATACTCATGTGGAACCCAGAAACATAGAGGATCAACTACATATGGAAATACATCTGCAAAATTGTTAGATGGAAAAGTAGATTACATGCAATCAAAAGTATGTTTAAATTACATATACACACGTGTGTATGCGTATATAGACAGTGAAAGAGAAAGGTCAATTCCAAAACTATATATACTGAATAATCTCTAGGTTGATTTAAAAAACAGCAATTTTTGTTTTTATTTTAATTTGTTATATTTTTTTAAATAGCAAGGAAGTATTAATTGTGGAATAGAAAAAATAATAAAAAAGATTTTTGTCCATTGTAATAGTTCATAAGCTAGGATAACTACTTGAATAGGTGATGTTTTAGATATTAAATGCATATAAAATATAAGACATTGTGACTTTTGTTTTACTCTAAGAATAAATTTTTTGATGGACTCCATTTGGAAATAAACATGGAATCTCTATATTACAAAAGAAAAAGAAAGATTACTTGAGGGAAATGCACATATAACTAACTGCTATGAATGTGGGGATACTGGCAATACATTTCTTACTGGAGTTAACAAGTGAGAAATAGGTATAGAAGAAAAATGGACATTAAAATGCAGCATTGGTTTTATTGCCAAAGTACAAGTTCTTCCTAATCAAGCTGAATTTAACCCCACAACCAGAATAGGATTAGGATTCCTAGTCTTCTCCCTCAAGTCTAGACTCTGGAAACTGCCTAGGAGAATAAATTCTTCAGAGAGTTCATCTTTAGCTAGATGATAGAGGAAGGGTTATTGTCAAAGAGTGGGAACTAGGATCAAATAGTGGGGTGAAGCCAGATTTACTAAGAGCCTTGAAAGCCAGATAGAGATGTTTAGCTTTGATGCAACAGAGATGGATACTCTCTTTCTAATGGCTTCTCCCCACAGCCATCAAAACTAAGAGCACTAAAATATTTCATGTCCTTATGCTAAAAGGGAAGACAAAAGAAATTGTTGTTCAGTGGTTCTGTTCTTTTCCATTTCTGGACTGGTAAATAGCAGTGATAAAATATTGTTTATTTGACTTAATTAGGTCAAAATAGAGGAATGTCTTACAGAGGACAGCTCCTATTTTGACTTTGAATTAAGACCCAACACTACATTTCTATGCACATTTCTGGTCAGTCCTAAGCACTTCTATAGTTGTTAGTTAGCATGCTATATTGAAGTTACCTTCATTATATAAAAAACTGTATTTTTATATCAAAGTTAATAGAATGTGAAAAAATCTGAGATATTTCTACAATAAAAGATTTTGAATTAGCTAAAAATTCATGCAATTTTTATTTTGATTACATGAGACAAATCTTTTAAGATTCTCATAAAATGACCTTAATATATATAGTATAATATATATTCCAAAATAAGACATGATAATGGAAGCAAGCAAACTTCTATCAAAGGTAATAATGATAATGCTAAAATGAAAGGGGACACTGACATGACAATAAACCTTAATCTTGTTCAACAAAACAAAACTGAAAGAACTCTCCTTTATTCAAGAGACCATGCAAGTGAAAAAAATTGCAGTGATTGGTGCTGGCGTCAGCGGATTAGGTGCCATTAAGAGCTGCTTGGAGGAGGGACTAGAGCCTGTGTGTTTTGAAAAAAGCAATGACATTGGAGGACTGTGGAGATATGAGGTAATTTAATAAATAGTCTCATAAAGTCTGATTATCTGTGTACGGTGAAGAGATGTTTCCTTTCTGACTAAGAAATCAAACTCTGATGAAATGCAAACTACATATTCCTTAAGGATTCTTTTCAATGTAATTGTATCTTACCTTCATATAAACTTGAAAGTTTTTGAAGTGCTTACATAATCCTATTCTCTTTCATTTCCCTAACAACCCCACATGGAATTGTTGGGGTATCAGTATGCAAATTTTACAGATGAGAAAGCTGAGACTCATAAAGTTTGCATAGTTATTCTGCCTCTGCCAGACTTGGTAATAAGACCCATGATCTCCTGACTCTTGGATCTGACATTTCCCTCTCTACCATAGGATCACCCACTTCATGTTGCTTTGTGCTGCTTATTAGATGCTACAAAAACTACCCTTACCAAGAGAGGTGTGTGGGATCATAATTTACTCATGCATAGCTTAAAGCAATAAATAATATCCCAGATGAACAGACGGAACTAAATGTAGTCTTAAAAATAAAACATTTTGCCAGGGGATGGGGGACACACCTCATCAACAAGGGTAACTGCCTAATGACTATTTGTATACCTAACCCTGAATTGTACCCCACATCCTTGAAATTAAAAACTAAAAATAAATAATATATCTTACTGAAATACAACACAACACATCTTTCTTAATGCATACATATACTAGAGACAGGGTCTTGCTATGTTGTCTAACTGGTCTCCAACTCCTGGTCTCAAGCAATCCTCCTACCGCAGTCTCCCAAACCACTGAGATCACAGGTAAAAGCCACCACATCTGCCCTATTCCTTAATATTTTAATAAACATAAACTTTGCATGATTTTTTAAAATCTCAAATCATGTATTTTTTTCCATGGCCTTCTCTTAATCTAAATTCCCTTAGTTATGATGCCTATTTTATTATTTGGAAGTTTCTCTTCTCAACATTTTTTTGTTTGTTTTGATGTATTTTTAGTATCCATAATCTTCCTCCTATTTTGTTATAATTAGTGGTATTACCTTAAGTCTGTCACTAAAAACAGGATTCTAAACTACTAAGAAGTCTCTTCATAAGGAAGCGAACCAATGCCTCCATCCTGATGGGAAATACTGCAGAAAACTGACAGTCAAATATGTTTTTTCAAAGAAAAATAAACCCAACACTACATGTATGATCACACCTAACATACTCTTTGTTGTGTTACTGGATTCTGGAAGTTGTTGGTTTGTTTCCTACAGAAAACACCTGAAAGTGGAAAGCCTGGGATATACAAATCTCTGACTTGCAACACCTCTAAGGAGATGACAGCCTTCAGCGACTACCCTTTCCCTGATCATTATCCCAATTATTTGCACAACTCCAAAATGATGGAGTATCTCAGAATGTACACCAGGCACTTTGGCCTTATGAAACACATCCAGTTTCTGGTAAGAAACGAAAACCATATTCATTACCTACAGATTGATAAGGTAAAGTTGGTGCAAGCCAGAGCAAGCTGAGGCATATTTTCAAGTTGCATTTTCCATCACCATCCTGAAAAAATATTGTGTCTCCCATTAATCTCAAGATGCATGAAGTGTTGGGAAGGTCTTATTTTTCCCCCAAGAGGAAAAGCATTGCCTCATACTTTTAACCTGAAAGCTAGTTTTAAATTAATGTTATCAATATAGAGTATAAGTTATAAGAAAAAATGTATAACGTATATTGTTCTGCAAGGTACTTTGATCTCTGAGAAGTGATAGTTTTAGGAAGTTTGTGCGCACAGATCCAGAATCTATGAATACAAAAGGTACCACCTGCTTTGTTAAGATACAGAATTCTGGGGAAAAATATAAGTCTGAGAACAATGTTCTAAAACGAAGACTGTCTCTGTACCTTCACTTCCAGTCGAAGGTGTGTCACGTGAGGAAGCATCCTGATTTTTCATCCTCTGGCCAATGGAATGTTGTGGTAGAAACTGATGGAAAGCAGAAAACCTATGTCTTTGATGGGATTATGATTTGCACTGGCCATTACACTGAAAAGTATTTGCCCTTAAAGGATTTTCCAGGTATTTAACTGATGAGTGTACAAGAAAAATCTTTGCATTCTAAGAATCTAATGCCTGCAGGATTTTAGGCACTGAACGGAACTGTTACCAGGTAACTGGTACCATGGTAATACAAAAGAGGGTGTAGTGACTTTCAGGAATAGTCAGGAAAGATCTGATAACAGAAATATCATTTGAACTAGAAACTAAGAGTTCCTCTGGCAAACCAAGCTCTGGGAGCAGGCATTTCAGGAAGAAGATGAAGTATGTGAAAACCCACAGTGTATGAAATAGTCAGGGACGCTCAAAGAACAGCCCTCACGTAATGGGGCTGGAGCAAGTTGTATGTGCAGCTGAGGTATGCAGAGGTCAATGAAAGACAACTGAAGGATATGCACGTGTGCATACGTGTGTGCATGCGTGCGTGCGTGCGTGTGTGTGTGTGTTTGTGTTTGAGGAGCAGATGCCTGATCATATTTTTTATATCATAAAGATCATTCTTGCAGTGTGAAAGATTAATTGATAAGAAAGGAGGAGGCAAAGAAGGAAGATTAATAAGGAGGGTTTATTAATAACCTATTAAAGAGACAATGATGAAGGCTTTTAGTAAATGCTTCTATTAACGGTAGTAGAACTCAAAGAGGAGGATAGAAATTCAGAAGATATCTGAGAGATCATTGCAAGATTCAATAAATGGCATAATTTCCCAAAATATTTTAAAGTTGTATGTCATAATATATTTGAAAAATAATCACTTTTCTTTAAGATGCTTTGAAATTTTTGTTATTCTAGTTCTTCACTGTTCAACAAAGTAGCTTTTAGCAGATGTCACTACTGAGAACTTTGTTAAGATACAGAATTCTGGGGAAAATTTGAAGTCTAAGAACAATGTTCTGAAACTAAGACTATCTCTGTTCCTTCACTCCCAGTCGAAGGTGTGCCACGTGAGGAAGCACACGGCTAAAATTATGAATTGAGATGTGCTTTTAGTGTAAAAGAACTTGAAAATAAAGTAAAACTGTATAAAGCATCTCATTAATAACTTTGCATATTGAATACATATTGATAATATCTCAGTTTTTATTGGACTAAATACAATATATCTTTAAAGTTAATATTTTTTACTTTTTTGTATCACTACTAGAAAATTTTAAATTGCCTATGAGGTTTGCACTATTTTTTTAGGCAGCACTGTACTACATTGATAAATATCTTTACATATTTTTGAAATCCATTCAGAGTCACAGTCACAAAAACAGGAGGACAGTTCCTCAGATACCAGTAGAAAGTAAGAAAAAGACAATAACCTCCTAAAGTGACAAGAGTTATCATACTTAACAAATTTAAACCGGATTTTTAAAAGGAAATATTGATATGCATTGATTATGGCCTTAGCCGTATCATCACTGCCATTGGATATTTTGTTCATTGGATAATCTTGTATTGCAATATTGGCAGCAACTGAAAAATATACAACCAACAAAGACTGGGGTTTAAGTAATATAAACTTTAAGTTTACAAATAAATTTTGCAAAGCAGTCTTTCCTATGATTTGAGGGATTCTATCCTTTCCTCACAGGAATCAAGAAGTTCAGAGGCCTGTATCTCCACAGTTGGGCATACAAGCATCCAGACAATTTTGTAGGGAAGAGAGTTGTTGTGGTTGGCATTGGGAATTCTGGAGCAGATGTGGCTGGAGAGATCAGTCGTGTTGCAGAACAGGTTTGGCTTTATAAACTGATTCTCTTCTTTTGTGTATCAACATTACACGGTGATACTTGCAGAGCATGGACCATGGTAAGTATAGACTTTTGCTATTGCTTTAGCAGTGGTACCCCAAACTTGACTGGTAGCTCTCCCACCTAGCAGTGGCACTTTTTTCTTCTTACTACATATAAGTGAAAGAATGTACAACACCAAAATAATAATATCCTTCTTCCATCATAATGCACTGGTGTCATGAAGGAAAACAACCAAACTAGAGTCAGATAACTTAGGAATTATCTAGGGGTAGTTATGGTATTGAGATGGTAATTTTCAAACTGAAATTAATTTTACAGAAAACACCAAAATCATCTTACTGTCAATAAAGATTAAACAGAAAAAATTATATACAAACAAGAGTAAAAATGAACTGCTGATGCCTGAGTAAGTTGCTGGGAATGGGTCAGAAATTACACAGGTTCCCATTGACTGAAAACATGAAGAGTAGGAAAAGAGGAGCTGTTCTCCCTCTGTAGGGAGTTTTTGGCCCCTAAAGAGCATAGAGAGATCATGCTTCAAAATTCAAAATGAATTTCCAGTGCTGATTCAGAATTTCCAGAAAGAAGAGACACATTTTTCAGTACTTAAAGTCTGTAGGAGTGATGCTCAGTCAAATATTCTGAGTGTTGCCTTCTGAGTCAAATATTCTACTGTGCCTTACTCATGCCAGGCACTGTAAATAAGATACGATGACAAGTGAGTTGTGAACTCTGAGATTAAAGACCTCACAAGCTAGTGATTTTATTTTCATAAGAAGGTTATAACCTTTTTTAAACTTTATTTTTAAAATGTGGGGTACAATTCAGGGTTAGGCACGTACGTGGTCATCGTACACGTAAAGTGTGGGTACCCTTACTGATGTTATATGCCTCTCTCTCCCCTGACAGTGTCCCACTACTGCTAATCCCTTTCTTATAGAATTATGATAAACGTTCAGGGTCCACTTATGAGTGAGTACATGTGGTACTCAGATCTTTGTTTCTGTGATAACTCACTGAGTATGATAGACTCTAATTCCATCCAGGTTGACTTTTTGAAAATAACAGTTAAATGGCTCAAAATAGAGAATAAAAAATGTTTAACCACGGGCATAATATTAAACCATTTTAGTTCAGAGAAAAGATTCTGGTGAATATTAGAAAAAAGACACATTTCCTACTCTTGATATTTCCTTTTTTTGTTTGTTTGTTTTGGGGTTTTGTTGTTGTTTTTCATCTCTTTTATTATTTTGTTTCTAAAACGTCTTTTATTTTTCATGAGATCAATTCAAGTTGTTGCTTGTATCAACATGTCATTCCTTTTTTTTCTTCCTCTTTTAATTTTTATTTTGAAATTGTGGAGTACAACTCAAGGTTAGGTATACAAATGTTCATTGTGCAGGTACCCTTATTGATGAGGTGTGCCCTTGCCCTTCCCCAGGTGGAAAATTCATATGATTATTAAATCAACACACTTAAATACTTTTTAAAACTAATTTGATTGTGAGATCAGTGAGCTAGTAAGTCTGTTTAAAAGGAAAATTCAACAAATAAAATTAAAATAATTGGAAGATTGCTGAAACAAATTTTCTAATAGATAGTATACTGGTTAATGTTGTATAATGGCATAACATTGTAAACTTTAGATTGTCTTTTCTACTGAACAAAAATCTACAAGTTAATGTGCAACTTTATGGTACCTGGACTAAACAAATAGCAAATAGCACAGTAAAATGCATATGCATTGTCCTGTGTAAAAACTAAATTTTGGATGAACTTGTTAATAATGGTTTCGTAAAAACAGGAAGTCATTCTGCTTTTTTAAAAACATTTCAAAGCTTTAGTGGGTTCAGATGGTTTTTGGTCACATGGATACATTGTATGGTAGTAAAGAAGTCTGTGCTTTGAGTGTACTTTCCACCCTGACCAGTGCGCATTGTGCCCTGTGGGTAATTTTTCATACCCCTTCCCCTTCCCACCCTCTCTCTTCTGAGTCTCCAATGTCCATTCTACATGATTTTGTAGATCCCTGATTTAGCTCCCACTTATGGGTGGGAACATGTGGGGTTTGGTTTTCTGTCCCTGTGTTATTTCACTTAGGATGATGCTCTGCAATTCCACCCTGGTTGCTCCAAAAGACATTATTTTATTCTGTTACATAGTTACATGGTATTCCATGGTATATATGTGCCACATTTTCATTGTCCACTGACTGGCTGATGGGATTTAGGTTGATTCTGCATCTTTGCAATTGTGAATTGTCTCCTGCTTTATTTCTAAGATTTGGAAATTTTTTATTCAATTAATATGTGAAGTTCTCTTGGCCTCCCTCCTTTCTATAAAAAAAAAAGATTTAATGTGTTCTCTATTTTTTATGGACTTCATACTTTTCACATTGAATTTTCCTTTTGTAAATGTGAAAAAAACTTCCCAATGTGCTATTTAACATTGTATTTGTGTTGCTATCTCAGTCTTTGCAATCCAGATATTTTCCCATCCATCTGAACTGTGGAATGATAGAAATGAGAGGGAACATGAAAACTAACCTCCAACTCTCAACATCATAGCTTATTTTTTTTCACATTCTGAGATTTAACAGATTCCAGATATCTAGCACAGCTATAGTGAACATTAAAATGAAAACAGGTAATGAGAAACAATAAGTGAATTGAAAAGGACTTTAAATAACCGGACCTGAGAAATGTGTAGAATGAAAGAGGAGGAAGAGGATCAGGCGGGTGGGCAAAGTGATGCCAGAAGTTCTGTCCCCTTGACAATTCAGAAAAAATTACATCTGAGCTTCTGGGATAAAGGTTGATAAAAAATAAAATTGTCACTTGGCAACAATTTCTCTCTTACAGGTCTTTCTCAGCACAAGACGGGGCGCATGGATATGGAACCGGGTTTGGGATAATGGGAATCCTTTGGATACCACACTTTTCACCCGTTATAATAGAATACTTGAAAAAATTTTTCCCACATTCATGATCAACAGATGGGTAGAAAATAAACTAAATGCAAGGTTCAATCATGCCAATTATGGGCTATGGCCTCAACACAGGTAAGGCCTGGGATTTAAAACGAGCAAGCAATATTTTTAAGTTACTGACTAAGCAGAATCTATAAACTATCTTTAGATTTAGAATTATGTTACAGATAGGTTATTCTAACACTTGGTATAATTTATTTTGATTGGAAATATCCAAGTTATTTCCTTTCTACTAATTGTTCATGTTCATCCTACTAAGATTTAAAAAAAGGTGAAGGGGTGAGGAGTAGAGGAATAGAGACAAACTTGAATACTTGTTTTATTTGAGACTCATTCCATCTAACTATGCCACCCACTAGTTCTTCTTATTCACTATCATCTGGCAACTGCTTCCTCTTCACTCCCTACATTAAAGACTATGATTCCATTGTCACCCTAAAACTTGCCATCAGCCAGGACAATTTCAATGTCTGTATGTAGATTGACCAATATTCATGCAATGCAACCCCTTGACATTCTCAACTGCACTGGCCTCTTGTTGTACTCTGCTTGCACCATTCACAGTCATGGTCATCCTGGAACTTACCAGTTGGAACTACAGAACACATGGCTATCATTCCAGGACCTCTTCTGTGACTGCAACCTCTTACCTTTACTCTCTCACTCCACTACACCCTAGTCACTCCTCTCATCCTATATCTTCCTCCTCTTGTTCTTCTACCTCTGTGATCACCTTTCCATTTTATTTCTTTTTTTCCCCACCTGTCATTTAAAACTTGGTGCTACTCACATATCTATTCTTGGTCCTCTTCTCTGTATTTAAAATACTTACAGCTTCCTGTATTGAAATATAAATCTAAGCAAAACAACTTGTTAATGGAGGATCAGTGAAAACAGAAAATTAGTTTAAAGAAGTATCTGGAGGAAAAAACATAATTACTGATGCAGAAGGTGTGACTCCAGTTTCTTTTCCAGGGAAAATCTATTCAGAAGGTGGAAGAAATGTGTATTAACAGTAAAGTAGACCTGAGAATATGGTTTCCTGCTACTAGTTTGTAGCTCAAACCCTAACTTAAACTTATCAAGTTCTATGTGTCACTGAATCCCAATTTTCCTAATGAAGGTTCACTCTTAAAATCATGCAATTGTCCCCTGTAGGCCCTTGAAAAACATTGATGACTTACTGGTATTAATATTTACATTGTATCAAGTGCAACTAGATAAAAATCAACATTTTATTCCTGGTAAAAATGTTATTAGCCAGAAATATATTTAGTGTGTATTATAACTTGATTAGTTCAATCTGATCTGCTTTCTGTATCATTATTACGGCTTTAAAGATTAGGAAACTGAGGTTGAAATGTTACATGACTTGTCCATGGGCTCAGTCTCATAGGTAGTAAGTGCGAGGACCAGTACTAGTCCAGTTCTGACTCTGAAAATCAAGTTTTTAACCAATAAGTGATATTGCTTTTCTAGGAACCCCAACAAGGAATATAAAATTTATTGAAATACTGTGGTGATTTTCTGAGCATTTACCTACCACAACTTCTTTATGAAGAAAATTTATACTCACTTTTTTACATTACACTCTTTATCATGTAGATTTCTCAGCCATCAGGCTACTATGAGTGATGATCTGCCCAACCATATAATTTCTGGAAGAATTCTAGTGAAGCCAAATGTGAAAGAGTTCACCAAGACATCAGCCATCTTTGAAGATGGCACTGAAGAGAACATTGATGCTGTTATCTTTGCTACAGGCTACACATTCTCTTTCCCTTTCTTGGAGGATAACTCAGAAATTTTGGACAGCCAACATTCCATGTTTAAATTTATGTTCCCCCCTCAGCTGGAGAAACCAACACTAGCCTTCATTGGCATTCTTCAGCCAGTGGGAGCCACCATTCCCACTTCAGAACTCCAGAGCCGATGGGCTGTACAAGTATTCAAAGGTAAGTGCTGGTCTTTCACATGAGCAAAATAGCTTCCTAAATATGCACTGAGGTTTTAAGGGAATTCAGATCTTCTGTTCAACATACCTTCTCCCTTGTTCTATCAAAGTGTCTGAAATTTCACCATTATAAATCAATTACTTTTGAACTCTTTCCTGAGCCCAGGAGGTTGAGGATGTGGTAAGCCATGATCATGCCGCTGTACTCCAGCCTGGGTAACAAAATAAGACCCCAATTCAAAACAACAGCATGAAATTAGAATCAAGTTACACTTGGGTATTTGGTATTCATTCATTTGGTTCTTTTCAGCAGTCAGCTAATTTAGGGTAAGACTTCATGGAAACAGAAAATGGGGAAGATAGGGAAACAAACAAGGAGGAGCATACTTACAAACATTTCAGAAAGGTTGTGAAGCTATTTCACTTTGCTGGCCAATCAAATATTTGACTCATATTATTGACTCATTTCCAAAGATCTTACTCAAATTGATGATTCTGAGTTAAAAAAAAATTGGTACCAGAAAGAAATGAAGATCAAGTTTGGCAGAACTGCATTGTAGTTTCTGAGCATCAGAGTAAACTGAATTACATGGAGAATTTTCCCTCAGACTGAAAAACAACTTGTATTAAGTTATCCATGCTCTAATTAATAAGAAGTCAGAATTCTATCTAATTAGGAAATATTTCCTAATGGGTCAGAATGTGATACAAAGTAGTAGATACTTTGAATCTTCTATGTTGTGAGACATAAAATCATCAATTACACAAGTCAAGAATTTATAAGATGTACTGCTGTTCACTAAATAAGACTCAAGTACATATCCAGGTGGCTTATGCTGTTTCTATGTCCTATTTTTTTTTTTGAGTTGGAGTCTCACTCCATGGCCCAGCATCAACCTACTGGGCTCCGGCGATCCTTCTGCCTCAGCCGTCCAAGTAGCCAGAACTACAGGCAAGCACTACCATGCCTGGCTAGTTTTTGATTCAGTGTAGAGACGAGATCTCACCAAGGTGCCCAGGCTGGTCTCAAACTTGGGGACTCAGGCAATCCACTTGCCTTGGCTTCCCAAAGTGCTGGGATTACAGGCTGAGCCACCGAGCCTGGCCTATGTCCTACATCTTTTATTTCCTGAAGCCTTGTGGTTAGTTCTTCAGTGAAGTCAATTCTAGTAATAGCTCATTTTATTCTCACTCAAAAATCCTATAGTTAGTACTACTTTAGGTAGGTATATTGGTTTCCTTGTATATATCTTACTTCTCTTTCCCCTAACAAGTAAATATTTTCTTTGCTGACTTCCACCACAAATCAATGCCCAGAAATATGATCACCAATTAGTAACACCAATGGGATTCTGAAAGGTGACAAATGGATGTCACAATGGTAGTCATATAAGAGAACAGTTATGCAGTCATGTATCATGTTTATTGTATTTAGAGTTTTCTACTTGTGCCTAATTACCTTTCTCTAAAATGAAAAATGTTCTAAAGATGTATTTTAGTGCAATATATGCATAGAAAAGTGTGCATAGCATAAATGTACAGCTTACTGAATTTTCACAAATTGAACTCACACTCACCCATTCAAGCATCATTTAGATTTTTTAAAAAATAACAACAACAAGGCAGAGCATGAGCAGCACTCAGAAGCTCCCTGCAGTCTTTTCCAGTCTCATTGTCCCCAGAACCATGAAGGGTAACTACTATCCTGATGTCTAATAGTAACAGTTAGTTTTCATTTTTTCACAATATGTGTTGTATTGTATTTGACTTCTTTCACTCAACATAATATTTATGAGATTCATTTATAATTTGTACTTATTCATTTTACCATTATATAGTATCTATATACTTATCCATTCTATATATGGATATATGCATATACATCCACAACTTAACCATTCTATGTTGATGAGCATTTAAAGCTATTATAAACAGTGGTTCTGTGAACAATCTAACACCTGTCTTGTTGAACATACATGCACATTTCTGTTGGGTATATACCTAGTAGTATAATTGCTACTTCACAAGATATGCATATGTGTAAAATAACACTATAATATACTAGATGATCTTCCTATTCCACAAGTCTCTTCCTTTCATGTTTTGCACACTCATCCTCTAAATTATGCTTTGTAAGATATTTTACAGTATTCATGAGTAGATCATACTTTTGAACCAACAGGGATGTGGCACCTGATGAAGCAATGGGGGAATAATCTAGAAACCAATAGTCCTGTTTCTCTTTGTTCTGCCCCCCTAATTTTATTGCATTTTTCCCACTCTGACCTTTGTTTTGTCATGCCCTCTCTCTCTCCAAAACACACACGTGCACATACACCACCTCTTTTTTATTACTTACTTTTCTTCTGGCCAGATACACTTACTGCAGTCTTGGGATGTTTTCCATCACTACATACTTCATGAATATATAGTGAGAACTGAGATTTTTTTCAATTGCTCTACAGACTGAGAAATATTGTTTTTGAGATGTAAGCTCGATGCAAGGGCTTGTTCAGATAATAAAAGGGACTTTTGAGACAGGTCACAGTACAGTGTGAGGATCCCTGAAAGATTAAAAATAATACCAAAGGAGATATCTAATATTCAAGAATTTTGATGATAGATTTAAACTGAGAAACAACTCCAAATCTACTTTTCCTAAAGAAGATTAATTTTTCTTCCTGACAACCTGAGAATGATAAAAAGGAAAATATTATCATTGGGATTTTTTTATAAAGGACTTTAGTTATGATTTTCATAAAGACTTCATTATTATAACCATTTTCTTTCAAAACAATTACTTTTATTTACTTGTATTCCTCAGCCTTCTTGACAGTCATAATATTTCTTTCTCTTTTTAATAGGACTGAAAAAATTACCCTCAGCAAGTGACATGATAGCTGACATCAACAGAAGGAGAAAGAAAATGGAAAAAGAGTAAGAAACTTAATTGTTAATTAAAGTAAATGAAATCTGTTTACATGAAGATATTTGATTGTTTTCATTATGTAGTATTATATGTAAATGAGATAGCCTAAGACAGCTTTGGTTCAATGATATCATGATGGAAAATGGGCACGGGGTATGTTGTAAAATGTGCCTGGTTATGGAACACAAGGCCCATCACTTGTTGAACCAGCCACAGAATGTTAAATCTACTCAATGAATAGTCTCCAAGACTGGGCAACATCAAGAATCAGGAGAAGAGGTCCTTTATTCATTGTAAGAACTGAAATCCCAAAAACTACCTCAGAAATTAGCTAAATTTTAGAATTTAAAGAAAAGAAAAATACTTTTCAAATATATAATCAAATAAAGGGTAATTTTAAAAGATGCACAGTTATTCAATTTGTTAAACACCTATTCTCTGCACTTTGCAATAAACTTACATTCTAAGAACATCCTTAGGAGAACTTTGAGAGAAATGGTAAAATAACCTTATTATAATTTCATTATTAGACCCATCACATAAACTGTAGGACTAAATAAGATATGTAAATGTCATTTATGTTTCCTATGATCCATGTCACTACTTAAGTTTATACTTAGTAGTTTATATTCTGTTGCTAAAATAAATGAGTTTTCTCTTCTAACTGTTATTTCTGGTTTTTAGGAAAGTTATTGATTTGTGTGCATTTGTTTTGCAATTAGATTTTATTTTACTTTTTTATTGATTATAATAGATATGTATTTGATTATCTGAGGTTTGCTGGGTAAACAATGAAAATAACTAATTTTGACTCTTCTTTTTCTATATTTATATCTTTTTTTGTTATTCCTACTTTGGCTGTAACTTTTTTTTTTTTGAGTTGGAGTCTCTCTGTGGCCCAGACTGGAGTGCAGTGGCCGCTCCCGGTCACTGCAGCCTCGACCTGCTGGGCTCTGGCGATCCTTCCGCCTCAGCCTTCCGAGCAGCCGGAACCACAGGTATACGCTACCACGCCCAGCTGATTTTTTTATTTATTGTAGAGATGAGGTCTCGCTGCCCAGGCGGGTCTTGAACCCGCGGGCTCAGGCAATTCACTCACCTCAGCCTCCCAAAGGCGTGGGATTACAGGCTGAGCCACTGAGCCCGGCTTGGCTGTAACTTAAAGGATGATCTTAGCTTATAAAAAATACAGTATTCTTGCTGTATTTCTGATTTTGTAGAGACTGCCTTTAGTGTTTCACCATTAAGTATGATTTTGTCTGCTGGAGGTTGAGAAAATATCCTTCTATTCCTAGGAGGGGAGACTTCAAAAAAATGGAATTAATTTATTTTAAAATGTGTATTTATTCTTACATGTTTAAACTTCAGTCACCTTCAGAGTACTCTCTGCTTAATACAATACACCCATTGAGATGCTTTTTCCACTGCTCAAAACAGTTTTTGAACTTGTCAATTTTGATGCCTTTTAGTGCTTCTGTCATTTTTTTGTTTCGCCTCTCCCACGTTGGCAAAACATTTCCCTTTGAAGATTTTTTCATCTGGGAAAAAAAAAGGTAGCTCAGGGCGACATCTGGCGAATAGGGAGGGTGGGACAGAGGTCATGCTGGTTTGGGTCTAAAACACTGAACACTCAGTGTGATGAGGGCAGGTGCACTTGTAAATCACCCATCATGAAATGGGAAAACACTTTAAAAGAATCTCAAAAAAAAAAAAAAATCACCAAAGCTGAACAGAGCCTCTCACAAAATGCTAGCTGGTACACTGATAGTGATGGGTTACTTACCTAGTGGGGGAAGCCTGTATTACAAAGAACCTGCCCTTCAAAAAAAAAAATGCTTTTTTTTTTTAAGGTCCCTCCAGTATCTTATGAAAAGAAATGTATGTTGAATTTCATCAAATGCCTTTCTACCATATTCTAAAATGATATGAATTTTCACCATTGACTTGATGCCATGAACCATAGCAATATATTTCCTAATACCAACATTTCTTAATTTCCAGGAATAACAACTACTTGTTCATTGTATATTATTATTTTAAAATACTGGCAAATTCTATTTGATAAAATTTCATTTATAATTTTTTCAGCTATATTCTAAATGGGATTGGTCTGTGATTTTTCTTTTTCTATTCACCTTTATTTATATTTTTGTTATATTATGTTATCGAGCTTATACTTACCTTATAAAATGAATGGAAAAAAAAACCTGTAGTGCTTTTGCAAAGCCAGAAACAATTTAAATAGACTTAAATGAGATGGGGATTTTATGATACTCAAAATTTTGAAATTAAAAAATTGATATAAATATTAGAATCTAGTACTTATTTTAGAAATAATTCTCAGACCACATGTCCCATTGTCTTTTTCATTACTAATTTAGTTGCATCGTTCTTTTTTTTATTTTAAAGAAATAAAGTACAGTTCAGGATTAGGTACACAAGTGGCCATCATACAGGTAAAGTTTGGGCCTTCCCTTAGACCCACTTCACCTGGTTTGAGATTAGGTACCCTAATTGGTGTTCTGTGCCTTCTCCCACCTCCCCTGGCAGTTTCTGGCTACCACCAATACCTTTCTTATAGTATTATGGTAAATGTTCAGAGTCCATTTGTGAGTGAGAACAAAGAACTCAGTTCTTTTTTTCTGTGATAGATCACTGAGCATGATCGACTCTAAATCCATCCAAGTTGCTGCGAAGACCATATGTTTTTCCCTCATGACTGTGCAATATTCCATCCTGTATATGTACCACATTTTTTTTATCCGTTCAGTTTCAATGGGCAGCAGAGTTGGTTCCATGTTTTTGCTATTGTGAATAGTGCTTCAATAAACATGCATGAGCAGATATCTTTTTTGTAGAGTGATCTAAGTTCCTCTGGGTATATTTACAGAAGGTGGATTGCTGGGTCATATGGGAGGTCAATTTCCAGTTCTTTTGGGAATCGCCACCCTCTTTTCCATAGAGGAGCTATTTTGTACCTCCACCAACAATGTAGAAACATTCCCTTTTCTCCGCATCCATGCCAGCATCTGTTGTTTTTTGTTTTATTAATGATAGCTCTTCTTACTGGAGTCAGGTAGTATCTCAATGTGGTTTTGATTTGCATTTATTTGATGATTAGCGAGGTTGGGCATTTTTCCACATGTCAGTTAGCTGCCTGTATGTCTTCTTTTGAGAAGTGTTTGTTCATGTCTTTTACCCACATTTTAAAGAGGCTGTTTTTTGGCACATTTGAGGTCTTTGTAGATTCTAGATGTTAGGCCTTTGTCAGATAAGCAGCTGGCAAATATTTTTCCCATTCTGTAGGCTGTCACCCCACTCTCTTGATGGTTTATTTTGCTTTGCAGAAACTTTTCAGTTTGATGAGATCCCACTTGTCTAACTTATCTCCTATGGCATGGGCTTTTGGGGTATTGATCAGGAATTGGTTACCTATTCTGATTTCCATAAGGGTATCTCCTGCATTTTCTAAGATTATTAAAGTTAGAGGTTCTACATTTAGGTCTTGATCCATTTGGAGTTGATTTTTGTGTATGGTTTCATTCTTCTGCATGTGGTCAGACAGTTTTCCAAGCACCATTTACTGAATAGGTTCTCCTCTCCCCAGTGGTTGTTGATGGAGGGTTTGTCAAAGATGAGTTGGTTGAGAAATTGAGGTTTTCTTGTTCCATTGGTCCTTATGCCTGTTCTTGTACCAATACCAGACTGCTTTGATTATTATAGCCTTATAATAGTGGTTAAAGTATGAAAGTGTGATACTTACTGCTTTGTTTCTTTTGCTAAAGATTGTTTTGGCTATTTGTGATCATTTGTGTTTCCATATCAATTTCTGTATTGTTGTTTCCAGGTGTGAGAAGAATGAGGTTGGTAGTTTAATGGGTATAGCATTGAATTTGTAGATTGCCTTGGTAGGATGGACATCTTAACAATGTTGATTATTCTTATCCATGAGCATGAGCATGGAATATTTCTCCATTTGT
This sequence comes from Carlito syrichta, assembly GCF_000164805.1. Lineage (NCBI taxonomy): Eukaryota > Metazoa > Chordata > Mammalia > Primates > Tarsiidae > Carlito > Carlito syrichta. The sequence continues at coordinate 89,889 of NW_007258947.1, read as the reverse complement.
TTGTGTCATCTTTGATTTCTTTGAGCAGTGTTTTTTAGTTTTCATTTTAAAGATCTTTCACTTTCTGATTAGGAAGATGCTGAGATATTTCCATTTTTTGTGGCTATTGTAAGTGGGATTGTGTTTTATATTTGGTTCTCTTCCTGTTTGTTGTTGCTGTATAAGAATGCAACTGTCTTTTGCATGTTTACTTTATAACCTGAGACTTTGCCAAAGACCTTTTTCAGTGCAAAGACATTTTTGATAGATTCTTTGGGATTTTGGGTGTAAGACCATATCGTCAACAAAGAGGGATAATCTGACTTCCTCTCTTCCTATTTGGATATCCCTAATTTCCTTCTCTTGTCTGATTGCTCTAGCTAGGACCTCTAACATTATGTTGAACAGGAGGGATGAGAGTGGGTAGCCTTTTTTTGTTCCGATTTTCAGGGGAAATACTTGCAATTTCTATCCATTTAACAATATGCTGGCTGTGGGTTTATCGTAGATGGCTCTTACTATTTTGAGGTATGTTCCTTCTATGCCTAGATGTTCAAGGGTTTTTACCAAGAAGGGATGCTGAATTTGATAAAAATCTTTTCTCACATCTAGTGCTATAATCATGTGGTTCTTCTTTTTACATCCGTTGGTGTATTTAATTACATTTAAGGTCTTGTGGATGTTGAACCAGCCCTGCATCCTGGGGATGAAGCCTACTTATTCATGGTGGATGATTTTTAAGATGTGTTGTTGGATCCAGCTTGCTAGAATCTTGTTGAGAATTTTTGCACTTATGTTTCATTCAGGATACTGGCCTATAATTCTCTTTCTTTGTTGGCTCTTTACCCAGTTTGGGTATCAGTATGATGTTAGTGCTCAGAATTGGGTGAGATGAAGCCTAGTTGCATTATTCTATTATTGAGTCAGAGGTAAAAGTATATTATATTAGAAAATGATCATTTCTATCTAATTTTGCAAATTTTAAGCATATACATAGTTATACATAATATTTTGTATTATCTTAATCTGTATTATATCTCTGTATAAAATCCCTTTCTTACGTATTTTTATATGTGTGGTATTTATGTTCTCTCTTTTTCAATTAGACCCTCAAAAGATGTGTCTCATTTATTTATTTTTATTTTTTAAACAACCACCTAAAAAACTCATTTGTCACTTCCTCCTTTTCATTCATTTAGGCCTTCGCCTTCATTAATGCCTGATTGCTGCTTTGCTTAGTCTCATTTACCTTTCATTCTATTTTTCCCGAATAATCCTAATTTAGATCTGTCCAACATTTTGAAAAGTTTTGATATTTTTTAAATAATCCATAATTTCAGTTTTGTTTCCTTTTTTACCCAAGAGTGATTTGGCAGAGTGGTTTTCAATTTCCAAGTATGTGGAACAAGTCAAATAAAAGTAAGCAAACCTAATTTATGACTGTCTAGGTGTAGTAAGGCAGGCTACAAAAGGCAGAACTTATACCTCAAATCAATATGTTAAAAAGATATTTCACATAGCTCGGAAGCATGAAGTGAGCAATAGAACTTAACATTCTATATAATTTACTTATCTATTTCTTACTAAATTAAAGTTTATGTGATGGAACTGGATTCAGTTTGTGGAAGGGGGAGCAATATCTAAGACTTCATCCATTCCGTTCATACGTTTTCTATACGTATGTTACTCGACTAGGTGCTTTGGGAACTTTAAGGATCTCATATATTCATATCTTATGCTTAGAGACTGTATTCTAAGGAAGTTGAAGCATGTGTATTAAATTAAGATGATGTAATAAGTAGAAAATAAGGAAGTCAATAAACAAAGCTTAAATAAAGTCCAATGGGAACTTAGGGGAGAAGAGTGACGAGTCTAGCATGGGGCTTCTAACATTTTTTTCTTCTTCCAGGTTTGTAAAAAGCTCAAGAGATACACATCGAGTGCGGTATATTGACTACATGGATGAAATTGCATCTGAATTAGGAGCCAAACCCAATGTGTTCTCTCTCTTCCTTTGGGACACAAAGCTGGCCAGAGAGGTTTTCTATGGGCCCTGTACCCCATATCAGTACCGTCTACAGGGACCAGGGAAATGGACTGGGGCACAGAAAGCCATTCTTACTCAAAGAGATAGAATCCTCAAACCCCTGAGAACACGTATGGTCAAACACACTGGACCTTCTTCCTTTAGTCTGTTTGGGGTCAAAGTTACCTGTGCTATCTTTTGTCTCTTTGTTTTCATGTTAGTCATCATGCAAGTGATAGGTCATTAAGCTCACACGGACACAGATGTTTAAGGAACTAGAGAAGAACAGCTCATTTTAATTTAAATTGTATCACAATTAAGACACTTAATTTTATGGGAGAAGACATGTATTCAACTAACTAGTTCACGTATTGAGATTTAAATGAAAACAAATTTACTCTGATAATAACTTTTCAAGTGTTTCATATGAAGAGAGGTTTGAAAATGTATATCTTATCACCATTTTATTTTAGAAGTAATTTGAAGTGTGTATAGGTTTACACAAAATATGACAGTGAAGAGTAATTAAAAGTGGAGTTCAATAAAAAACCACAGTGGAGGTTAAATTAAACAAGAATAAAGTTCGAAAGTGTGTTGTATGATCTCAAAGTATCACCTCACAAACAAAATATTTATTGCAACAGGAAAATGTGTCTTTTCAATGAAAAAAATCTTTCAATCATAACCTTAACTAAATGATCAAACATCACTATGAATAGAAAGTCAACGAAATTTTGCAACTGTGACGCAATAAGAAGTCCAACATCACCTATCTAATATTGTTGCCAAAGATGTGTAACTCGAATGTAACCAGAAGGAGTAATCAGAAAAATTAAGAAACTGCAACATTTTCAAGACAGCTTGCTTGCATGCTAAAAGAAATTCAGTGATATAAAGCACCAAACTAAAAATGGCCAGGAAAACTTTTTCTATATTAATGGAGACTGAAAAGGCATAGTGACCAAATGCAATATTTGAACATTGTTTGATGATTTTGGTACAAGTGGGGAATTTAAATATGCACTGTATATTAGATGATCTTTTTGAATTAATGTTAATACTATCTGGTGTAATAAAGGTATAATGATTATGCAGCAAAATGTTCTTAGTTTTAGAAGATGCATGCAGAAATAGAAATAGTAAAGTATCATGATATCAACAGCTTATTTGTAAAAGATACATGAAAAATGTGTGTGTGTGTGAGAGAGAGAGAGAGAGAGACAGAAAGAGAGAGAGAAAATGAAAGAAACAAAATATTAACAACTGATGATTCTAGGGAATGGAATACAAGTGTTCATTGTACTATTCCTTCAGTTTTTTGTACATTTGAAAATTTCAAAATAAAAATTTTGGGGAAATACATTCTCTATAATGATCTGTGCATGTGCCACATATTTGAGTCTAACATTTTTTTTTTTCATTAATCAGTAGTTTTTATTATGGTTTTGTGGGGTACAGTTAAGGGTAGGTGTACAATGACGTTTCATTCAGGCACCCTGTAGATAAGAAGTGTTTTCCCATCCCCCGACAGATATTTGCTACTGGTAATTCCATCCCCCTCCCCCCCAATAGTTTGCCCAGTACCATCCGTCATTTTCTCATA
>NW_007258947.1:73698-86259 GCF_000164805.1 Carlito syrichta | reverse complement strand
CATTGGATGGTCAAGGTCCATTATAATGAGTGAGAACATGTGATATTCGGATTTTTGTTTTTGTGAGAGGTCACTCAGTATATAGACTCTAGTTCCATCCAGGTTGCAGCGAAATTCATGATTTTTGTTCTTTTTTATGGCTGCGTAGTATTCCATCGTGTATATGTACCACATTTTTTAAATCCAGTCCTCTTTTGATGGGCAGCATGGTTGTTTCCAGATTCTGCTATTGTGAACAATGCTGCGATAAACATACGTGTGCAGGTATCTTTTTTATAGAGTGATTTGAGTCTAACTTTTTATTAAATCAAAAAGAAAACCTTAAATAAACAAATAGTTGTACTTATAAAAACAGGCCTATTGCTGAAGAAAATAACTTCCCTAAGTATTAAAATGAGGTAGGACCTGGGTGTGTGGTTCACAACTGTAATCCCCAAAATTTGGAAGATCAAGGCAGAAAAATCGCTTGAGGCTAGGAGTTTGAGACCGACCTGAGCAACATGGTGAGACCCTGTCTCTGCCACAAAATTATTTTAAACATTAGTCGAACACGGTGGCACCCAATTGCAGTCTTAGCTACTTGGGAGGCTGAGGCAGGAGTATTGATTGAGCCTAGGAGTTTAATGTTACAATGAATTATGATTACGAGACTGCACCCCAGCTCGGGTAACAGAGTGAGATACTGTCTCTAAAAAACTAAAAATAAATAAAATGAAACCAGAGTTTCAATGCGAGACACCATCTTGTAAAAAAATATTCTTCCTGACATCCTCAGTCAATTTGCAACTGAGTCTCAATTCTACCCTGTAGCCCATCCACTGTCATTTAGTTTCCCATCTTTCACCAAAGTTTATTACCATGATATGTTTTAGAATAGTTGTTCTACTGCCTTTCAGACAAACTTTGCTAAATATTATTTCCATCAGCATAAATTTTTATAAATATTGAAAGTGTAGTCTTGGAAAATGTCTGGAGTAGAGCAATTTTTAAGGTAGTCATTTTGCTCACAGTTCCTATTCCTTAACATGTAATAGAGTGGGGCTCACACCCTTTGTGGAATTAAAAGGCCGAATGGGGCAACTCTCTCCAAAGAAGGTCAACCCACCTACCTAAGATCTGAGCCCAAGGAGTACTTGTTTTGGGGTCTAAGATTGTTTTGGTAAATTATTTTGAATCTGCTCCCCACCAGCAAATGGTTGACTTGAGGCCCCTATGATCTACTCCATATAACATGGCCAAAAGATTTTTAAAGTGAAAAATAATTTTTTCCTTTATTTTAAAGATGTGGGGTACAATTCAGGGTTAGGGAGGGGCACACTTCATCAAGTGTTCATTATGCAGGTACCCTTGTTGATGAGGTATGCCCCTCCCTCTCCTGGCTGTTTTCCACTACTGCCAATTCCTTTCTTATAGTATTATGATAATTGTTCAAAGTCCACTTATGAGTGAGAACAAATGGTAATTTTATCAAAATTTCTAAGGAGCATTCAATTGAACTTCCAGCTGAACACTTGAATGTAAACATTGAAATATATCTCAGTAAAATGAGCTACCTTATTGTAGGAGATTACAATTAATAAGACAGTTGAAAGTTGAGAAACATCTACCAAAAATATTAAGTTTAGATTTAGATTAGAATAATTATACTTTACCAATTTTTCCCCAGAAATCTTCAACTACCAGGGTCACTTGTCTATTTAGTCCTCTCCAAGACTAATTTTTTTGCTTGATTAACCCATTCCACAATATATACATATATCAAAACATCATATTGTACTATATGTGTGTGCATATACTGTTTATGTAGATATTTTTATCTGTGAATTAAAAATAAAAATAAATAAATGTTTGTTCTTGAAAATTTTTTAAAAAGATCAATTTTTTAAAGGAAAAAAGGTATTATGTTTAGAGAGGAAGAGATGATGTGGGGGGAGAGAGTGAAATGTTCCATTTTTCCAGGTTAAAACTCCAGTATTATGTTTTTTAAAATCTACAGTTTTGTGGTGTTGCTCTCACTTTGATCTTTAACTTAGGCATCTAAAGAGCCAACAGTTTGGAAGTGGACAGAGCCCATTTTCTTTCTTCTCAGGTAGAATCCACATTAAAAAGTACCTCCAACTATTCAGTCAACTGAATAGTTTAACAAACTAGCCATAGTCTTTTTGTTTTTTATCAAGAAGCAGATATAACAATGAAAAAGGAAAACCTACATTATGCTGGTCTGCTACTCTATGAAAAAACCTCCACTAGAGATACCCCTTCACCTTCTCATCCCATTTGGGAGTGTTGAGTATCACCTCCATTGGGGTCTCTCTTTTCTCCTCAGGCAGAGTAAAAGTTCATGTATCTGAAGTCTCTCTCATTCTCTATTTATTCCCACATGTATGAAGCAGCAATTTTGGATTAATGCACCTGCTCTGAAAACCTAAACTCTTCTTTGGTGAGTCATGATAAGTTCAAGACTTAGAACTATTAGGAAGCCCAACTGCAACTGCATGTTAAAATCACAGTAATAAAGTTGATGTTTCCATTTACACATGCCTGACCCCTAATCCTGAAATGTCTCTGAACTCTGAAGAGAGTTAAGGACTGTGAGCAATTATCACCCCAAACTCCAAAAACAAACAAAAAAAGATACAGCATTATTATGAGACATATTAGAGGCAGAAGGAGAGCAAGGATGAAATGAGAGGCTACAGACACATATAAAATCAAAACAATTATAGAGATACCAAAGTAGAAGAAAAACAATCTATGGGTGAGGAGAGAGAAATCCCAAGTGAGAAACTGTAAGAACACTAGGTGAGATCCTACAACCTCACCTTGATCCACTGTACCTCTGTAGTCGCTCATGAAAGATGAGAAGAATTGGAGATTCCACTACTAAAAAATTTAGAGGATCTTGATTCAGGAGCATCAAATTCTTATTTTATTTCTCTGGGAATTCTACCAGCATCCTATCCTTGAAAATAGAAGATAAAGTTTGCAAGATAAAAGTTTACATAATATCTCAAAGATTTCTAGGTGAGAAAAAGTGAGATTCTGTTCATTCTTCCTAAACACTTCATAAATTAAGATTTATGAAACTATATTTTTCCTATTTGCTAGGATATTTCCATTAGAAATCTCTGGGTCTGTGACAAGACTTCGAGATATTACTAAAACTCACCTCAGTGAGAAAGTGGTATCTACAATCCCCCAAAAAATGGCAAGGTGGGAAGATGGAAAAGAATTTAATTATCAGTTCCTCTTGAAGCAAAACAAAGCTCTCTACACAAAGTCAGGACCCTCTCAAGAGTCAGGACCCTAAAGTGGAAGCCCACTGAGAAGCAAGACTGCGACTTGTATCCTAAGCTTTTCTCCTAAGTACAGCAACGGACTGAAGCTTTTGCTGGTCTCCTTGTCCCACTACCTAAGTACTTTATTTTCATGCTTCTGTTCCAACCGGAGCCCCTTTTACATTTTCCTTAACCTTGCTAATAAAAACCCATCTCCGTTTTCTTTTCATTCATTCAAGTGAATTTTGGCCAAGATAAAAGTTTCAAAGAGCTTTAGATTAACTACTTATTCAACCGACCAGTACATACACACAGTTTGCCAAATAGTTTAAGAACTAGGTCAGAAATCACTTCAGGATAACAGAACATTTTTTTAATGACCTTGCTATGGTTAACCACATGAAAGAAAATTCAGCAGAGATTCAACAACCTAACTCTAAGGCATTTTTTTATCTTAAGTGTTATATAAGTATATATTACATTTATATTAGCTTATTAAGCATATATTAGTATACTAGTGAGCATTTTTGAGAAGTCACTCTTTTATTAAAAGTTCAAATCATTCTAAATACATCTTCTGAACTCTCTTCAGAGAAGAAAAATTATCTAAAAACTCAAAATTATAACAGCTGCCCTAGGACTTGTTTCTTTCTGTAATGATGTTGAGTCTCATCATTTCTGAGATAATTAACTATAAAAATTTATGCTCATGGGCTTGAGGTTATTTGAGTCTATAACAACATTACCATAACTTTGTTCCACAGTGAAACTCAGAAAGATATTAAGATAAAATACAGCAAAAGAACAGTTGGAGGGAGTCCTCCACTGAATCCACTGATCATTTCAATATTCTACACATTCAGTTGACAGGTTCTTTAGTAAGTCAGTGATGACACCAACTTAAGCAGTAGCAGAATCTAAATATATCTAAAATACTTGACCTACCAAGATCTTAAAAGACTCTCTTGGAAAGTTATTTTAGAGTCTAGAGTGATCCTCTATTTCCACATTTGTGTACACTTGCCATAACTATCTGGATGTCTCATGTTGTGTACTTATACAAAAGGCAGGATGGTTTAGTTTCTAAAGAGCTTATGTTCTAGAGCCAGACATTTTGAGTTCAAATTCTGGCTCTGCCATCTGTGTCTCTGTCAACTCTATTATATTAAGCAAGCTATTCTTACTGTGTTCACCTATAAAATGTGAGTGATAATGTAGTGACCTCACTTTAAATAAGTTAATACACTGAAGATGTTTAGCATAGTACCTGCTACATCATGAACACTCAAAAAGTAGTTATGTTACCAAATGTTAGCTATTATTTCAATCACATTTATGTGACCCATTTGTGATCCTGATTCCATATTGAACATACATATAAAACCCCAACTAATGAACACCGGTAATATGCCTGAGCGTTTATCAAGCCAAATCAAGGTTCATATGAAAATGTTATTTGTGTTTCCAACTAATATGTCATGGTGTATTGAGAATGTCTATGTTATTTCTTCTCTCAATATGGTATTATACCATACATACTATACTCTTGTGACTTGCTTACAAATTATTTAAGCAAGCCACCAGTGTTGGACCTTTCTCATGGTTCAAAAATCCCCTATGACTATCTTGACCTTGGCCCATGTCTCTTTCCATTTGGGAGTGTCAGATTCTCCTCTAAGAGCAAAAGCTGAAGCGTAGTTTGATTTGCTCAGTTTTAGCTAATTTCTCATTTTCTAGTTATCAGTTATGTAAGCCAGCTCTGCTTTGTCACATTTTTTTTCCTACTTTCAATATCTAACCCCTGATAAACTGAATCTGAAAAACCCATGTAACCAAAAGCCCATGTAACCAAAAGTATTTCTTCCTATTTTTGTTCCACCTGCAGTGTTTCATTTGTGGATACACTATCTCTCAGGACACCATCCTCATTCCAAACACTCCCCTACTCCCCAGCATCCCTCCTACCTCTAGTCTGAGTTCACCATTTTCTAAGAGTTACTGTTTATTAATGAGTGTAGAAAAAAGTGAATGCTGCCCCAAAAAGCATCACAAAGTTATAGCTAGGAGAGCTTCCAGGTCTCTGAGTCAGAGGAGCAAATGGAGAAAAGGGTTGCATGAGAGCCAGCAAAAGTCATTTTAAAATGAAATTCCACTGTGCTATTTGGTTAATCATTAGTGTCCCTTCTTTCTTCATAATCTATTTCTTTTTTTTTTTTTTTTTGAGTTGGAGTCTCACTCTGTCGCCCAGACTGGGGTGCAGTGGCTGCTCCCGGCCATCGCAGCCTCGACCTGCTGGGCTCGGGTGATCCTTCTGCCTCAGCCTTCCAAGTAGCCGGAATTACAGGCATGTGCTACCACACCCAGCTGGGTTTTTTTTATTTATTGTAGAGATGAGGTTTCGCTGCCCAGGTGGGTCTCGAACCCATGGGCTCAGGCAATCCACTCACCTCAGCCTCCCAAAGGTGCGGGATAACAGGCTTGAGCCACCGAGCCTGGCTATCTATTTCTTTTAAATGCCTTTTTTACGTCTATTTGTCCCCAAAAAAGGTAATAGCTAAATATTTAAATGTCATAAAATTATGGGCAATATATGATGTATCCTAAAACAGTTCCAGCTGTCCTATCTCAGACCTTCATAGAATAAAGTTTTAGTAGTATCGTCCTTAGCTCTTCCTTCACATTAAATTCCCAGAAATGTAAGCAGTGGAAGAAGTCTAGACACACACCATTGCTGAAAACCTCAAGCTCCAAAGTCAGACTGACCCAGGTTCAAATCCTAGTTCTACCTCTTAGTAATACTGGAGAATTTGCCTCACCTAACCAAGTGCCTGTGTCTCAGCTGTGACATGTGGTTATTAATAGTCTCTACTCCATGGAGGAGCTGCAACAAATAAATGAATAAAACATGAGTAGTGTGTCTTGGCACTGTGCCTTCTAAGTGTTAGATGTTATGATTACTACAATTCCCCAATGTGTCCCTATTTTCCTGAGGAAGTCAAAGTGCAAGTTAGATATCGCACCAGCAAACAGCAGGCATGGAGCTACTGACCCTACACAGGTGACAGAGGCCCAACAATCTTCAACTCACAAATTCAGGTGATATGCCTAAGTGCTTACCCAAGTCAATACAAGGAAATCCCCAAAGAAAATACTTCTAAACTTCTTTAAGCTCTCCATATTTTCCACTTCTTTTTTTTGTTTTTTGAGTTGGAGTCTCACTCTGTCATCCAGACTGGAGTGCAGTGGCCACTCCCGGCCACCACAGCCTCAACCTGCTGGGCTCCAGCGATCCTTCTGCCTTAGCCTTCCGAGTAGCCAGAATTACAGATGCGCGCTACCACACCCAGCTAATTTTTTGATTTTATTGTAGAGATGAGGTTTCGCCTGCCCAGGCAGGTCTTGAACCCGCAGGCTCAGGCAATCCACTCACCTCAGCCTCCCAAAGGCATGGGATTACAGGCTGAGCCACCGAACCCAGCTTATTTTCCACTTCTTAAGGAAATTACACAAGCAATTTTCTGAATCCAAGAGCCTCTCAATAGTTATAACTCTCCAGCACACTAAATATGCCCACCCCCAAAAATGTTAATTTTAATCATAAATCATCTTATGAAAGTGAAAAGATCAAAATCTGTTGAAATGGTTTTAGAAACAAATGTTTTATTAGAAATGAGGATGTGAGTCAAAGTCCTCAAACACCTTTTCTTTTCCAAAGGCATTTGGCCAGCAGTAACATGTGAATCCCAGGACCAGCTAAGGAATATTCTGCTCTCCTTGGTTCTCTGGTGTCCCAATCATGATAGGGAGGAGAAGACTCAAGGTGTTTGTAGAGCCAAGGCTAAATTTGGGCTCGAGGATCTGTTCTTTCAGGATGAGTAAACTATCAGACTCTATTAGAAACTCCCAAATGCATACAAAAAGATTACACATTTCCGAGAATGATTTGGTCCACTTCAGAGAGACTCCCTCAGAGCAAATGGATCCTTATTTATAAGGCATGAAAAAGCCTCTACCCTCTTTCTTTTCTCAGACAACACCCAGCAGAGAACTGCACCCACTGAGCATCTCAACTAGAACTTCTGACTAAATAACTCCCATTGGGCAGGTCCATGCCTGCAGGGTAAATGAGTTAGAATACATGTTATAAGCTTAGTGTTTTGACACTTACAAATGTGAAACAATTCGAAACATGAACTGATCACTCTATATAAGCCCTTTAGCAATGATATCCCTTGATGTTTGAGATGATGATGTGGAAGGGGGCTTAAAAAGACATTTACAATGTGAAAATTAGGCTAAACATGTACTCAGCCTTTGCACAGTTAAAAGGTTCCCTTCCTGGAACCTGGCAACAGCACTTGCTGGCTAGGTTAAACTGTCTAACAGCTTTTTTTTTTGCTTTTGTGAACCACACTTGCATTGCTTGAAAGGTACCTAGGCCTCCAGGATGTTGCGGTTTAGCCCACTTGAAAAGTCCCAGTGTGGTTTAGCCTTTCTTAAGCAAGCCCCTACAGCTAACCAGGGCCTCTTGCTGTGGGATTGTTATGTCCAGCAGGCAAGTGGCCGCCGGTCCAGCTCTTGGCTAATAAAAACCTCTCCTTTTTATAACTTGTGCTTCCGGTATTGGAGTCTGTGAATTAAGTGCTCAGACCCTATTTCATTTGGGGGCTCGTCCGGGATATCTGGGAGCTTAATCCCCAGCCCCAATCATCAGCTGACCTTATGGGTCTGCATACGCACGAACCTCAGTGTTCGTCGGGCCTGGTGAGTCTGTGGACTCGCAAATGGCTGATTGTCATCTCTGGCAGACTCACAACATCCCCAGAGCCCTCTGAGAGGTGAGTCAAGTTCCTGTTTTGTTTGTGTGCACTTCTGGTTGGACTTGCAGGAAAGCTGGATGCAGCACTAATTCCTGGGTCCAAGGTCCCAGTGAAACGTCACTGGGCCCTCCGGTATTGCCCTTGGGCAGTTAGGTCTGGCTGTTCAGTTTGAGTTATTGTCTTTATTTGTTCAGTGTTAGTCACTGTTGTGGCTGTCATTTCTTAGACATTATGGGGCAGCAGTGCTCTAAGCCTGACACCCCTCTGCAGCTGGTTTTGTGCCACTTCAAGGATTTCCAAGGAACGGCACAGCAGTCAGGTTATCAGGTAAATCAAGGAAACCTAACCACCTTTTGTTCCCTCGAATGGCACACATTTCCTAATTGCAGCTGGCCACTGAAGGGGAATTTCAACACTGCCATAGTGGGGAAGGTCCTACAGTTTGTCTATTGATGCCACCTGGACCAGATCCTGTACATCACTACCTGATACCTACTAATAATGCAGCAGCCACAATGGATGAAGAAAGCTGAAAAGAGAGCTAATTCTTCTCATGTTTTAGCCCTATAGGAAACTCCAAAAGCCAAACTTCCAGTCCTCCAGAGCCCACCAGAGGACAATGAAATTCCCCCGCCCTACTCTACATCTGAGCAGGACAGGGGGCCTACAAGGCTCTCAGCCCATCACTCACCAGGAATGGGTCCTCGTATCAGTCCCTATATCCCCCTCTTCCTCATGCATCTTCCAAGGGCCCAACTGCCCCCGACAAACCAACTAGCCCTGACTCGTCTTCAGGGAACTCAGAACCACAAACTTCCACAGTCCTCCCCCTGAGACAGACCCCGGGACTAAGCGTGGGAGGTTCAGGAGGCCAGCCCTTTATGGTTTATGTCCCTTTCTCTACTAGTAATCTTTACGATTGGAAGCAACGAAATCGGTATTCTCTGAAAAACCTCAGAGCCTCATAGGCCTTTTAGAAACTATTTTCTTCACCCACCAGCCCACTTGGCATAACTGCCAACAGCTCCTCCAAGCCCTTTTTACTGCGGAGAAAAAAAAACAAATCCATCAGGAGACAAGGAAATTGGTCCTGGGACCAGACAGCAGATGAGCAAAGCAGGACCATGTGGACCACGTCTTCCCCGCTGAGAGGCCTAATTGGAACCCGAACACCGATCATGGTAGGGAGTGTCTCACCACCTATTGCAGGACTCTAATGGGGGGGTCTCTGGGCTGCCACCAGGCAACCCACAAATTTGTCTAAGGTAAGTAAGGTAACTCAGGGCCCGTAGGAATCTCCCATGGCTTTTCTGGAATGCTTTATGGAGGCCTATCAAATGTATACTCCCATAGACCCAGAGGCTCCAGAAAATTGGAAGGCTTTAGTTATAGGCTTTGTCTCCCAGTTGGCTGCTGATATAAGAAAGAAATTGCAGAAAATTAAAGGATTTGAAGGGAAAAGTTTATCAGAATTAACTGAGGTAGCCCAGAAGGTATATAATAGCAGGGACTCGCTTGAAGACCAACAAACCAAAAAAATGGCCAAAGTAGTAGCAGCAGCCTTACAGGAAGTTAAACCCAAGCAGCCAACAGGGAAAAGAAAAACCAGCACCAGGCGAAAAACTCCACTAGCAAAAAAATCAATGCACCTACTGTTAAAAATTGGGTACTGGGTAAAAAACTGCCCAGGCAGGCCACCCTGACCACAAGAGTGCCCTCCAGAGGGGTGCCCACCAAAATCTACTCCTGTGCTTCAATTACAAACTGACTGACAGAGCCGGGGCTCTGTCAATTTCCCCCCAGAGCCCAGGGTGAAACTTACAGTGGGGGAAGCCCTGTCCACTTCTTAGTGGACACGGGGTCCGAGTATGCAGTTCTCCAAAAGTACAATGGCCTGCTTCAGAAAAAGCATTCCTTGGTCCAGGGGGCAACCAGGACTCAATTATGCCCCTGGACCACTGAAAGAACAATAAATTTGGGAAAAGGGAAAGTAACTCATTCATTCCTAGTAATGCCAGACTGCCCATACCTGTTCCTAGGATGTGACCTCTTACACAACCTTAAGGCCAACATAGGTTTCAAGGAAACCACAGCAGCAGTAAGCCTAAACCCATCTGGGGCATCAAAAATTCTTGTTACTGTTCCCCTAAGTGAGGAATACATGTTAACAGAAGGTGGGGCCCCTCTCGGCTCTTCAAACACCATACTGTTGGCCCAGCTGCAGAATAAGTTTCCCCAAGTCTGGGCCAAATTAAACTCCCCTGGACTGGCATCCCATCAACCGCCAGTCGTTGTACATCTCAAAAGTCAGGCAATGCCCATTAGGGTAAAACAGTACCCTATATCCCCAGAGGCCCAGAAAGGCATAGCAATCCACATCCAGTATCTCCTGGAAGCTGAAATCCTAGTGCCGTGCCACTCATCCTGGAGCACCCCGCTTCTTCCTGTCAAAAAGGTGGGCACAGGAGACTACCACCCTGTCCAGGACCTCAGGGGGGTCAACAGGCAAGTGGAGGATATCCATCCCACAGTCCCCAACCCGTACACCCTCCTCAGTGGGTTAACTCCAGAGAGGCAGGTATACACTGTCCTGGACCTTAAGGATGCCTTCTTCAGCATCCCATTAGCTAAGCCGAGCCAACCCTTGTTTGCCTTTGAATGGACAGATCCTGAAAAGGGGGAAATGGCCAGTTAACCTGGACACAACTCCCACAAGGATTTAAAAACTCTCCCATGCTGTTCGATGAAGCTCTTCATTGAGACCTCCAAGCTTTCTGACAAGAGCACCCTAAAGTAACTCTGCTACAGTATGTAAATAATTTGTTAATTGTAGCCACATCAGAAGGTGAGTGCCTGCATGCCACCAGGCACCTGCTTAGAGAACTTCAGGCTCTGGGGTGTAAGGTGTCAACAAAAAAGACTCAGCTCTGTGTGACTGTAGTCACATACCTTGGGTATAATCTCAAGGGAGGTAAAAAAAAAATCCCTAACTGCCCAGCGCATTCGGGCTATAGCAGGCATCCTGGCCCCAGGAAGCAAAAGGCAGGTCCGGGAATTCTTGGGAGCTGTAGAATACTGCCGACTATAAATTCCTAAGTTTGCTGAACTCACAAAACCCTTCTACAAAATAACCAAGGAACCAGAGGCTAACTTTAAATAAACACCAGAGGGGGACAAAGCTTTCCAAGCCCTTAAAACCATCCTGGGCCTGGCTCGGTGGCTCAGCCTGTAATCCCGCACCTTTGGGAGGCTGAGGTGAGTGGATTGCCTGAGCCCGCGGGTTCGCGATCCGCCTGGGCAGCGAGACCTCATCTCTACAATAAATAAAAAAAATCAGCCGGGCATGGTAGTGCATGCCTGTAATTCTGGCTACTTGGAAGGCTGAGGCGGAAGGATCGCTGGAGCCCAGCAGGTCGAGGCTGCGGTGGCCGGAAGCAGCCACTGCACTCCAGTCTGGGCGACAGAGTGAGACTCCAACTCAAAAATAAAACAAAACAAAAAAAACCATCCTGGTCTCAGTGCTGGCCCTGGCCTTGCTGGATATTAAAAAACCTTTCCACCTTTATGAAAGACAAGGCATCGTCTGAGGCGTCCTAACCCAAAAGCTTGGCCCATGGAACAGGTCGGTCGCTTATCTGTCAAAAAAAACTGGACCCGGTAGCCTCAAGCTGGCTGCCCTGCCTGTGGGTTATAGCAGCCATTGCCATGTTAGTAAAGGACTCAGACAAATTAACATTGGGGCAGAATCTGACTGTCATGGCTATGCATGCAGTGGAGTCTTTACTGTGAGGAGCCCCTGACAAATGAATGTCAAATGCCCGAATAACTCATTATCAAATGCTGCTTTTAAATCAACCCCACATCAAGTTCCAGCATACCCTCAGCTGAACCCCGCAACTTTACTACCGGAAAAAAGTCCCACGGGGCCGCCACATTGTTGTTATGAAACAACTGAGTTCCAGAAGCTGCGCTGGGACCTAACCAATGTCCCGAGAACAAATCCCGACCTGACGCTTTTCTTGAATAGCAGCAGTTTCATCCAGAATGGGGTAAGGTATGCAGGGGCAGCGGTGGTCACTCTACAGGGAACTATTTGGGCTGAACTTCTTCTGCAGGGAACATAGGCCCCAAAAGCAGAATTGATTGCCCTAACTGAGGCCCTAAAAGCAGGTGAAGGAAAAGTTGTCAACATCTACACTGACAGTAGGTACATGTTTGCAACTGCACACATTCATGAGACAATTTACAGGGAACGGGGATTGCTCATCGCAGAAGAGAAAACTATAAAAAATAAAGCACAGGTCTTAGACCTCCTGGCAGCGACATAGGCCCCCAAACAGGTGGCCATCATCCATTGCCCAGGCCACCAAAAAGGGAACTCAAAAGAGGCAATAGAAAATAAAAAAGCAGCCGGGTTCGGTGGCTCAGCCTGTAATCCCGTGCCTTTGGGAGGCTGAGGTGAG